>NW_012122487.1:719439-771430 GCF_000951035.1 Colobus angolensis palliatus
ATTACAGGGGCATTCCACCATGCCTGGCTAATTTTTGTATTTTTAGTACAGATAGGGTTTCACCACATTGGTCAGGCTGGTCTTGAATTCCTGACTTCAAGTGATCTGCACCCCTAGGCCTCCCAAAGTGTCGAGATTTCAGATGCAAGCCACTGCACTGGGCAAGATGCAAACATTTTTAAAATAATTTTTTTAAAAGCATCAGAAAATAATTATTTCTCACAAAATATTAAAGAAAAGAAAAACATATGTAATATCTCATACAATTAAACAAAAAGTAACATGTTAATATTTTATACTGATGCAGTTGAATTAAAATGGGTAGTGATTTTCTGGAAATGGAATTAGAAGACAATTTCTGGGGGATAATCAGGCTATAGATACTAAAAATTTAAAAGTATGTATACTCTAATCTAGGAGTCCCATTTTAGGTAATTATGCTATTGAATAATCATAGATTAACACAAAGATTTGTGAATATGGTAATCGCTGTCCAATGACTTGGAAAATGCATAAAATAAAATGTAAATTGAAATGAGTGGGTTACAAATAAATCCTTTTTCAGAATATAAATCATTCTATTATAAACATACATGCATGTGTATGTTCATTGCAGCACTATTCACAATAGCAGAAGCATGGAATTAAACCAAACGTCCATCAGCAATAGACTGGATAAAGAAAATGTGGTATGTATACACCATGGAATACTATGCAGCCATAAAAAGAAATGAGATCATGTCCTTTGCAGGAACATGGATGGAGCTGGAGGCCATTATCCTCAGCATACCAACAGAGGAACAAAAACCAAACACTGCATGTTCTCACTTATAAGTGGGAGCGGAACAATGCGAACACAAAAGCCCAGGCAGGGGAACAACTGGGGTTGGGGAGGTGGGCATAGGGAGGGAGGGCATTGGGAAAAATAGCTAATGCATGCTGGGCTTTGAACTTAGGTGACGGGTTGATAGGTGCTGCAATTTTTTTTTATTTCAAATTTTTATTTTAAGTTCCAGGTTACGTGGGCAGGATGTGCTTGTTTGTTACATAGGTAAATTGTACATAGGTAAATCTATTGTGGTTTGCTGCACAGATCATCCTATCACCCAGATACTAAGCCCAGCATCCATTAGCTCTGCATCCTGATGCTCTCCCTCCTCCCACCTCTGTGTGTGTTGTTCATCCCGATGTGTCTATGTGTTTTCATCATTCAGCTCCCATTTATAAGTGAGAACACGTGGCTTTTGGTTTTCTGGTCCTGTGTTAGTTCTCTAAGGATAATGGCCTCCAGCTCCATCCATGTCCCTAAAAAAGACATGATCTCGTTCCTTTTTATGGTGGCATAGTATTCCATAGTGTATATGTATATATGTACCACATTCTCTTTATTGAGTCTATCACAGATGGGCATTTAGATTGATTCCATGTCTTTGCTATTGTGAATAGAGCTGCAATGAACATATGTGTGCATGTATCTTTATAATAGAGTGATTTATATTCCTTTGCATACATACCCAGTAATGGGATTGCTGGGTCAAATGGTATTTGGTATTTCTGCCTCTAGGTCTTTGAGGAATCGTCACACTGTCTTCCACAATGGTTGAACTAATTTATACTCTCACCAACAGTGTAAAAGCATTTTTTTCTCCAGAACATCACCAGCATCTGTTGCTTCTTGACTTTTTAACAATAGCCATTCTGGCAGGTGTGAGACGGTATCTCATTGTGGTTTCGATTTGCATTTCTCTAATAATCAGTGATGTTGAGCTTTTTTCATATGTTTTTTGGCCACCTGTGTGTCTTCTTTTGAAAAACGTCTGTTCATGTCCTTTGCCCACTTTTTAATGGGGTTGTGTTTTCCTTGTAAATTTGTTTAAGTTCTTTATAGATGCTGAATATTAGACTTTGTCACTTTCATAGATTGCAAAAATGTCCTCCCATTCTGTAGGTTGTCTGTTTACTCAGCTGATAGTTTCTTTTGCTGTGCAGAAGCTTTTTAGTTTAATTAGATCTCATTTGTCAGTTTTTGCTTTTGATGCATTTGCTTTTGGCATCTTTGTCATGAAATCTTTGCCCATTCCTATGTCCTGTTTGGTGTTGTCTAGATTTTCTTCTAGGGTTGTGATAGGTTTGGGTTTTACATTTGAGTATTCCATCCATCCTGAGTTGATTTTCGTTGATGGTATAAGGAAGTATACCATCTGTATATGGCTAGTTAGTTATCCCAGCACAACTTATTGCGCAGGAAATCTTTTCCCCATTGTTTATTTTTGTCAGTTTTGTCAAAGATCAGATGGTTGTAAGTGTGCAATCTTATTTCTGGGTTCTCCATTATGTTCCTTGGTCTATATATCTGTTCTTGGACCAGTACCATGCTGTTTTGGTTACTGTAGCTCTGTAATACAGTTTAAAATAAGGTAGTGTGATGACTCTAGCTTTATTTATTTATTTATCTATTTATTTATTTATTTTTTGCTTAGGATTGCCTTGGCCATTTGGGCTCTTTTTTGGTTCCATATCAATCTGTTAAACAGTTTTTTCTAATTCTGTGAAGAATGTCAGTGGCATTTTAATGGGAATAGCATTGGATCTATAAATTGCTTTGGGCAGTATGGCCATGCTCACGATATTGATTCTTCCTATCCACAAGCATGAAATGGCTTTTCATTTGTTTGTGTCATCTCTGATTTCTTTGAGCAGTGGTTTGTAGTTTTCCTTGAGGAGGCCCTTCACTTCCCTTGTTAGTTGTATTCCTAGGTATTTTACTCTTTTTGTGGCAATTGTAAATGGGAGTTCATTCACGATTTGGCTCTTGGCTTGACTGTTGTTTGTGTATAGGAATGCTAGCAATTTTTTCACATTGGTTTTGTATCCTGAGACTTTGCTGAAGTTGCTTATCAGCATAAGAAACTTTTTGGCTGAGACTATGGGGTTTTCTAGATATAGAATCACGTCATCTGAAAGCAGAGATAGTTTTACTTTCTGTCTTCCTATTTGAATACCTTTATTTATTTCTCTTGCGTAATTGCCCTGGCCAAAACTTCTAATGCTATGTTGAATAGAAGTGGTGAAAGAGGGCAATCTTGTCTTGTGCTAATTTTCAGGGTAATGCTTCCAGCTTTTGCTCATTCAGTATTGGCAAAACTGATATTGTCAGTGGGTTTTCCATATTTGGCTCCTAATATTTTGAGGTATGTTCCTTCAATACCTAGTTTTTTGAGAGTTTTTAACAGGAAGGGATGTTGAATTTTATTGAAGCCCTTTTCTGCATCTATTGAAATAACCATGTGGTTTTGTCTTTACTTCCGTTTATGTGGTGAACCACATTTATTGATTTGTGTATGTTGAACCAGGCTTGCATCCCGGGATGAAGCCAACTTGATTGTGGTGGATAAGCTTTTTGATGCTCTGCTGGATTTGTTTTGCCAGTATTTTGTTGAGGATTTTTGTATCAAGTTTTATCAAGGATATTGGCCTAAAGTTTTTTTCCTGTTGTTATATCTCTGCCAAGTTTTGGTATCAGGATGATGTTGGCCTCATAGATTGAGTTAGGGAGGAGTCCCTCCTTTTCAATTTTCTAGAATAGTTTCAGGGCTTCTTTGTACCTCTTATAGAATTCAGCTGCAAATCTGTCTGGTCCTGGACTTTTTTTGGTTGGTAGACTATTTATTACTGCCTCAATTTCAGAACTCATTATTGGTCTTTCACGGATTCAGTTGCTTCCTGATTCAGTCTTGGGAGGGTATATGTGACCAGGAATTGATACATTTCTTCTAGATTTTCTAGTTTATGTGATTAGAGGTGTTTACAGTATTTTCTAATGGTTACTTGTATTTTTGTGGGGTCAGTGGTGATATCTCCCTTATTGTTTCCAATTGTGTTTATTTGAATCTTCTCTTTTTTCTTATTAGTCTAGCTAGCAGTCTATTTTAATAATTTTGTCAAAAAACTAGCTCCTTGATTTGCTGATTTTGTGAAGGGTTTTTCATGTCCATATCTCCTTCAGTTTAGCTCTGATCATGGTTATTTATTGTCTTCTGCTAGCTTTTGGGTTTGTTTACTCTTGGTTCTCTAGTTACCTTAGTTGTGATGTTAGGTTCTTAACTTGAGATCTTTCTAGCTTTCTGATGTAGGCATTTAGTGCTATATATTTCCCTCTTACATTGCCTTAGCTGTGTCCCAGAGATTCTGGTACATTGTATCTTTGTTCTCATTACTTTCAAATAACTTCTTGATTTCCGGCTTAATTTAATTATTTGCCCAAAAGTCATTCAGGAGCAGGTTGTCCATGTAGTTGTTTGTTTTTGAGTAAATTTCTTTATCTTGAGTTTGAATTTGATTGTGCTGTGGTCTGAAAGATTGTTTGGTATGATTTCAGTTCTTTTTCACTTGTTAGGAGTGTTTTACTTCCAATTATGTGATCAGTTTTACAGTAAATGTCATGTGGAATTGAGAAAAATGCATATTGTCTCATTTTTAGTTGAAGAATTCTGTTGATATCTATAAAGTCCACTGGATCTTGAGCAGAGTTTAGGTCCAAAATAGCTTCGTTAATTTTCTCTCATGATGATCTGTCTAATACTGTCAATGAGGTGTTAAAGTCTTCTACTATTACTGTGTGGGAGTCTATGTCTCTTTGAAGGTCTCTAAGAACTTGCTTTATGAATCTGGGTGCTCCTGTGTTGGCTGCACATATATTTAGAATAGTTAGATATTTTTGTTGAGTTGAACCCTTTATCATTATGTAATGTCCTTCTTTGTGTGTTTTTTTTTTTAACTTTGTTGGTTTAAAATATGTTTTGTCAGAAACTAAGATTGTAGCTCATGTTTTCTTCTGTTTTCCATTTGCTTGGTAAATTTTCCTTCATTTCTTGATTTTTGAGCCTATGTGTGTCTTTGCATATGAGCTAGGTCTCTTAAAGACAGCATACCAATGGGTCTTGGTTATTTATCCATCTTGACATTCAGTGTCTTTTAATTGGGGCATGTTGCTCATTTACATTTAAAGTTAGTATTGTTACATATGGATTTGATCCTGTCATAATGATGACAGCTCCTTATTTTGCAGAGTTGTTTATGTGTTTTTGTCATAGTGTCACTGGTTTGCATACTTCAGTGTGTCTTTGTACTTGCTGGTAATGGTTTTTCCTTTCCATATTTAGTGCTTCCTTCAGGAACTCTTGTAGGGCAGGTCTGGTGGTAACTATTCCCTTGGCATTTGCTTGTCTGAAAAGGATCTTATTTCATTTTTGCTTATGAAGCTTAGTTTGGCCAGATATAAAATTCTGGGATGGAATTTCTTTTCTTTAAGAATGTTTAATATTGGCCCCCAATCTCTTCTGGTTTGTAGGATTTACACTGAGAGGTTCATTGTTAGTCTGAATGGGCTTCTCTTTGTAAGTGACCTTGCCTTTCTCTCTTCTGGCCATTAACAATTTTCTTTCATTTCAACTTTGGAGAATCTGATGATTACGTGTCTTGTGGATAAACTTCTCATGGAGTATCTTATTGGAGTTCTCTGAATTTTCTGAATTTGAATATTGGCCTGTCTTGCTAGGATGAGGAAGTTTTCCTGGATAATATCTTGAAGTATATTTTCCAAATTGGCTCCATTCTCCCTGTCTCTTTCAGGTACCCTGATGAGTTGTAGATTTGGTCTCTTTACACAATCCCATATTTCTTGGGGGTTTTGTTTGTTCCTTTTTATTATTTTTTCTCTGTTCTTGTCTGCCTGTCTTATTTTAAAAAAGTAGTCTTCAAATTCTGAGATTCTTGCCTCCACCTGGTCTATTCTGCTATTAATACTTGTGATTGCATTGTGGGGTTCTTGTAGTGTGTTTTTCAGCTCTATTAGATCAATTATGTTCCTCTCTATAGTGGTTACTTTTTTTGTTACCTCTTGCATTGTTTTATTATGATTCTTAGCTTCTTTGCATTGAGTTACAACATACTCCTTTAGCTCAGTGAGATTCCTTTTTATTCATATTCTGAAGCCTACTTCTGTCATTCCAACCATCTCAGCCTCAGCCCAGTCCTGAGCACTTGCTTAAGAGGTGTTACAGTTATTTGAAGAAAAGGGGACACTCTGGCTCTTTGAGTTTTTAGCATTTCTGTGCTCATTCTTTCTCATCTTTATGGGCGTATCTACCCTGAAGCGGTTAGATTGCTGACCTTTGGATGGGCTTTTTGTCGTTTGTTATTGTTCTTGTTGGTGTTGGGGGTGGTGCTGGTGGTGGTGGAGGTGGAGGTGGTTTGTTTGTTTCTCTTTTGACAGTCTGGCCACTTTTCTATAGGGCTACTGCAGTTTACTTAGGGTCCACTCCTGACCCTAATTGCCTCAGTTTTTCCCGTACGTGGAGGTATCACTAGTGAAGGCTGTAAAACAGCAAAGATGTCAACCTACCCCTTCCTCTGGAAGTTCCACCCTAGGGGGTTACTGACCTGTTGCCAGCCCAAACACACCTGTAGAAGGTGTCTGGTGACCCCAGTTGGGAGATCTTACCCAGTCAGGAGGAATGAGATCAGGGATCTGCTTAAAGAAGCAGTCTGGCTGCTTTTTGATAGAGCAGCAGTGTGGTGTTAGGGATCCCTTCAGCCACCAGTTGGTTTGGGCTCTCCAAGGCACACAGGCTGGACTGGCTGAAACAGACAAACAACCAAGCTGGTGGCCTGCATTGCCCCCCGGGCATTCCATCCCAGGGAGAAATTAAAACTCTGCTGGCTGTACAATACAGGCAGATGTGGCCAAAGGCTCTGACTAAGAGGATCTTCCTCTGGAGGAAGAATGAATCAGGGTCCCACTTAAGGACGCAGTCTGTCCTTGACAAAACAGTTGTTGTTCCGGGGAGTTGCCCCTGCCTCTGTTGGCTTGGACTCTCTGAAGCCTGCAGGCTGAGTAGTCCAAACAACCAAGGTGGCAGTCCTCCCCTCATGGGAAGGGCCATGGGCAGCACTCTGTCCCATGGAGAGATCAGAGCTCTGTCTGTAGAATATACGTGGGCAAGAGGAGCTGGAAGCCTCAGCTAGGAGGTCCCATCCAGTGAGGAGGAATGTATCTGGGTCCCGCTTAAAATAGAAGTCTTTTTTATTTTTAAAATAAAAAACCACATTCTGACAAAGCAGCTGTGCTGCGCTGGGGGGACCTTTCCTCTTCTGAACACTCTGGACTCTCCAAAGCCTGCAGACTGGAATGGCTGAGTTAACTAAATAGCAGAATAGTGGCCTGCCTCTCTTCCCAGGAACTGCCTCTCAACTCAGGCAGGCCCTACCCCGCTGCTAGTGGCTGGCTGGAACTCCAAGTCAGTGGGTCTTATTTTGTGAGGTGCCATGGAAGTGGGGCCTGCACGCTGATGCTGTTTGGCTCCCTGGGTTCAACTCCCTTCCTAGGGTTATGTACAGACATCCTGCCTTGTCTGAGTTGCAGACACCTTTGTTGGGGATCCTGAGGTCAGAGTATGTAAAGCTCCTGGGTCTCTGTGCATGCCTGAGCAGCTGCTCTGCTCAGACTCCATACAGCTCTGTGTGTTGGAATCAAGGCCTCAGTGGCATGGGCTCAGGAGAGGATCTCCTGATCCACAAGTTGCAAAGATCCATGGGAGAAGCATGGTTACCTGGGATCACACATTCACTCACTGCTTCCCTTGGCTGGGAGTGGGGGTTCCCTTAGCTCCATGTCACTCCTGGGTGGGCTGTCACCCTGCCCTGCTTTTTTCATTCTCTGTGGGTTGAGTTGTTTCTCTAGTCAGTCTCAGTGCAAGTACTTGGATATTTCAGTTGAAGGTGCCATATTTTTTCACCCCTTTCATTCATTCCTCTTTGTGAGTGTCATGGACCACAGCTGCTTCTAATCTGCCATCTTGTCCTCCTCGGAAATCCTAGTTTTATTCACATTACACAAACTTCCATATATCATACGCATATATCCACAAAGAAGACTGTGGGAAATATCCCAGGATGTTAAGTGGTTATCATTGGGTGATGAAGTTACGATTTATTTTCCAAGATTCTTATGATTCTTTTTTGGGAAATCAAAGTTTTACTAAAATCTAAAAAGCAAAAACTTTTAAATTGACTTTCTAAAGAATGCAATTTAAGACCAAAGATTTTTGCAGCTTAATACCAGGGACAATAATTATTTTTGCTACAATAATCACAAGCCTATCATTATCCTCATTATCATTTCCATCATATTACCATTAGTATGAATGTTTCTTCAAGTGTCTTTTATGATTTCTAATCATTCACATTGACTTTGCTTAATTCTAATAAATGGGATATACTGTTAAAGATATGTGAGATAATCCAGTAAATTTAAATATGGATTAAATATTAGATTAGATTAAAATATTGCTAATTTTGTAAGTTATGGTGATAACAGTTTATACATAAAATATGTTCTTTCAGTTAGAAATGCACAGTGAAGTATTTATGGGTGAAATTATGCATTGTTTAGAATTTGCCTAAATACTTCAAAAAAAAGTGGGAAACTAAATGAAATAAGATTGTCAAAATGTTAACAATTCTTGCAGCTGATCAAGAATGTCCATGATAATTTATCATATTTTTCTCTATAATTAAACTGTAAATATAACTATAATCTATAAATCTAAATTTATACCTTTTTCTCTATAACCTAATCTAAATCTATAGATTTTTTCTCAAAAATCTAACATATTTTTGGTATATTATATTAGATTTTCACAATAAAGCTTTTAAAATGTCAAAGGAATAATATTAGTATTTACTAATAAATATATTTAATAGATACAAAGGCATCATTCTAAAGAATTCAGACAGAATTATACTGTCAGAGGGTGGAAAATTTTTCTCACTACTAATCGTGTTAAAGTGTAAAATATCACTGGCTTTTGAGTTATCTCCCTTCCTCTGGACCCCTCACACATTCTCCTCCTTTTTTATTAACAATAGATGTGACTACATGAATTCTAGAAATAGGTTAACAGCCATGATGAAAATCAGGATTTTTTAAATCTCAACAAATTGTAATGCTTTCATTACATTTTAAAAGAAGCACTTTGTTCTTGTTTTTGTTCAACAAGTCAATACATCCATCAGTGATAAATGGGAACAAAAAATTATTTGTATAACTCATGTCAACATCAATCTACAAAAACTTGCCATCTAAAATATTGCTCCTACTATCGATACATCCTATAACATGTTCCTCGTCATAGTTGGGGACAGAGATGGAGAAGACAATTATGATGGGATACAATGATACTTCTCTTGTTTAATTTCAATTTTGGTCTCTTATTCTGCTATATATTTAAGTGGATGGTAGTAAATAAATTTCTTATTATAGAAGATGAAGCCTCTTGTTTATGAGAATTTCTCAAGCTTTCCAAACTGATATGAGTCTTCTGCTTACATATAGCAAGACTTGCCTCAGGAATTAATCTTTCCTGCCTCAGAGCATTAAGCTGCTTGGTCTGCTTTAGCAGTAGACTTGCCATGCATGATCTGCACACATAAAGAGAGTTAGGCCATCAGGTGTGTCCTGTCACATCCTCATGTTCTTTACTCCGCTCTGAACTCAACTCTTTGACCCAGTCTCCAGTATCCTTGCCAGTATCACCACAAGTGTTGTTTATAAGTTCTTTCCCTGATGTGTATACCTTAGATTTACTCCAATAGACCTTGATTTATCATGCTTTCAGTTATTCCTACTGACTTAACCTTGATTCCACTGAATTCCTCACATCTCTCCTTCCTCAGCCTTTCTAGCCTTCCTACTCCACCCCCTTCCCCAGACTCCCCAACCACAAATAGATAGAGCTCCACATGGGTATCTGATGCTACTAAAGCTGTAGTTCTTGTGCCTCATCCACCCACTCTAAACATGTGATTCTCACCACAATGTCCCTTTGACCAAGGTATATAAAATACATGCTTACAAAATATATTTTCTGGGGTGTTTTTTACCATCACCTTGGCCAGAAGAAAAGGATGTGGGTTTCATTTACAGTTGTGAGGATAATGGACTACCTGTAGAATGTGGTACATTTCAAAAGTATGACTTCCCTCTCAAACTATCAGTACAGGCATTACTTCCTAGCAGCAAAACTCAAACCTGAAGCTAAAATCGAAAACTTCATTTGAATCAATAATAATCAAATCTCACACCAGAAAACTTTGCTAGATTTAAAGGAAACAAAACTTTTAATTGAATTCTACTTCTGTTCCACACTTTGCATTTAAACATTGTACAATTTAAAATATTTTCTTTTCAGTCAAACTACAAAAAAAAAAGTGTGAAGCTGTTTCAAAAAATAAAAATGAAAATAAATATGTGAATGTTAAAAAAAAAGAAATAAACATTTTCAAAATAAAACAAAAAAAATAAAAATAAAAAATAAAATAAAATATTTTCTTTTCAACTACTAACCTATCTCATGAAAACTTTTCTTGGGACTGTTAACTATTCAATTCAACAAAAAGTTGCTAGGCATCAATTATGTTCAAAATGGTGCAAACATAACTGTCCTAATAATCATATCTAGCAATTACTGAGCACTTACTCTGCACTAAGCACTGTTATATTTATTTATGCCTCACAACAACACTGTGAGGTAGAACTGCTATTATTTTCACTGCAATACTGAAAATTTCCTCTAAACTTATAGGACTATATATATATATACACACACACACATCACATATACACACACACACACACATAAATATACACACATATATATATCACACATACATATAAGAATGTCTGAATATATATATATTCTAAAATATTATAAAAATGAGTTACATTTTTAAGCTGATAAATGACATGTGAAACACAATAAGCAAATATGTAATCCCAGGGGCAAATATGCAAAGAGTAATTTCCACTTACTAAGAGTTTGAATTTATGAATAGACTTTGTCATTGACGTTCTACTACAGATGTTTATTGTTTGTTAGCATTTTTCCCAGTAGTTGGGAAGATATAGGGATAGAGGGAACAAGGAGACCATAATGGAATTTAATGTTTTTCAGCTGCTAGATGTGCTGGTGAAAATTTTGCTAAAGTATGCTATAATTGGAAATGACTAGTTCAACCAAGATTTTGAATTCTCCATAATTCAGAAGAATTCACCAGTCTTATAAATCAAATTTAGTAACACATGAATTAGAAATCACCCACATTTTTGAGCACCTACAAAGGTTAAGGGCTGTCTGTATGTTTTCCAATTTAATCACCAACTATATGTCATAGGCATTCATATTCCCATTTTATGGACAAAGAAACTAAGATTCACAGAGGTAAGTAAAGCGATGTTTTCAAAATAACAAAGTTGCGACGTCAGATGGCAGGGAATCCCCCCAAAAAGTCTGAGTTTTGAAGTCAGATAGATGTGTGTTCAAATTAAGCCTCTAACATATTCCTGGTAGATAAACTTTAACCATTTCCTCAACCTATCTGAACTACTGTTGCCTTAACTATAAAACTGAGATAATTATCCATAGATTTATTGTAATAGTTAAATGAATGAGATAGATATTGTAATAGTTAAATGAGATATGTACAATTGACTCTCAAAAATGATCATTCTAATTCCTACCCAATGAGATTAATATAAGAGTAAATCCAAATCTGCCTCAATTGGGCCAAGAATCTTCCTAAAATGGCAATCACTATACTCTAGAGGCAAAATGTAGACAATGGCAGAAAAAAGAATGCAATTTTCATGAGGACAGGATGAAGGCATAGGCAGAAAAAGGAGAATCAGAGAGAGCTTTGCTATTGAATCTCTGATCATATCAGGGCGTCTTTGTTTTAAAATAATGTAAACTAAAATTTTTAAGGAATTTATGGAAAGATATGGGGTGAAGTAGCTTGTTCACAAAATCAAAGTAAACTTTAACAACTAGGTTTCATGCAGGACTAGGAAGTACTAGTTGTCAAGGTGGGTTGGATAATCTCTTTAGGATGTGACCATGGGAATTAAGCCTCCAACCACTCTCATTTCCTAAGTCACTCACTGAGACTCAAGTTGGTGCAAGAGATGTAGGTTAGCCTCTCTTGGGTCACATATCTGTGGTTAAAGGAATATAGTCAACCTTGAATGACAGCCTGGTATACTTCAAATGACAGATCATAATTGGAAAGGTCTGATTCACCAAGGAAAATTGTGGTCCTGGTGAAGATGTAAAGTCCTTGAGAAAATGTAAGGAACACTGAGCAGGCAAAAATAATAGGCCCTATGACAAAGCATTTGTGGGTGGTGTGAGAAAAGCTAGAGGAGAAAGCATAATTATGTGCAAAACTCTTTTATATCATTGTTTAAAATATATTACAAGTGTTCCTTTACCTGGGTCCCTCATAAGATTGTGAACTCCTGGAGGCAGAGGACTGCTTTAAATAGTTTTGTTTTTGTTTTTGTTTTTGTTTTGAGATAAAGTCTTGCTTTGTTGCCCAGCTAATTTCTTATATTTTTAGTAGAGACAGGGTTTCACCATGTTGACCAGGCTGGTCTCTAATTCCTGACCTCAGTGATCCACCTGCCTCGGCCTCCCACAGTGCTGGGATTACAGGCGTGAGCCACCATGCCTGACCTAAATATTTCCATATTAGTGTCCAGCCTATGGGAGGCCCTTAGCAAATCTTAGACCCACAGAAACTTTCCATTTCACTGCACAAGAGTGTCACAGTGGAACCATTATTTAAGTTAGGTCCCATAAACAAAGAAAGAACATTCATTTACACAAATCTTGCATATGGATGAGTAATGTTCAAGATCAGATAATGAATAGAATTAGTTAGAGATTCAGTTTTCAGTCTCAACAATTTGTAAGTAATATAGATGAGACAGAAAAAAGATCTTAAACATCTAATAAACAATAGTAGCAACCTTTATTGTATACTTTGATATACATGACATAAATGTATTACTTGCTAGCTGATTTCAAATGAAAGTTAAAATGTTAATTTTTAATGACAGAAAGGATGATGCTACCTCTTCATATGCATCCATAACATAGCAATGATATAATTTACCCACCACTACATTTCAATGCCTGTAAGTCTGGGTTGTTTTCTCGCAGGAGCATTTGCACATATTCATTTACCCATAACCTCTTGCTAGGTTCCCTTAGTGGCTAAGGATATATTTCAGAGGGGTAGAAACATAGGCTAAAACCTTGGAATGTAACCTAAAGCATAGGCCTTGAAATCAAATGGCTCATATCAGACTCAAACTCATGTTTATTAGCACTGGACAATATCAATTGATAATACATTATTTGCTCTTGATCCTATTTATTTTGTTGAAACTTGATCTGAATGAATTTGAGTCAGAGTTTAAATTAAAATTTATGGAAAATTATTAGAAATTGTTATGATTATTTTTGTTTCAAATAATGCATCACAAAGTGACCTTTAACTGTCTTATAATTAAATAATGAGCCAGCTGGCACAACATAACAAGACCCCACCTCCAAACAAATTTTAAAGTTTAGCTGGGCATAGTGGCAAACACTTGTAGTCCCAGCTACTTGGAAGGCTGAAGTGGGAGGATCGCTTGAGCTCAGGAGTTCAAGACCAGCCTGGGCAACATAGTGAGACTCCATCTTTAAAAAAATAAAAAAATTATCTGGATATGGTGGCACACAGCTGTATTCCCAGCAACTTGGGAGGCTGAGGTGAGAGGATCATTTGAGCCAAGGAGTTGGAGGCTGCAGTGAGCTATGATCATTTCACTATACTCCAGCCCAGACAACAGAACAAGATCTTGTCTCTTTAAAAGAAAAACAAAAAAGTAATAAATAAGTAAATAAATACCTTTTTTTTCTAAGAAACTTTTTTTTCTTGTCAACCTTAGGTGATATTTAATAAGCTTGGGACTGTATATATATTAGGTTTCTCTGTTGTTTGGTATATTTATCACCAACCATGGTATATTTATCACCACGACTCCACAATGTACAGGGAAAGACTTCTAAAGCTAGAAAGTAAGAAGGAAACTCTCCGTTTTCTGTCCTCAATCAAAATTGTTAACAACCTTCCAAAACTCATTCCAATATTCTTTTTCATCTTCTTTAAACATGGTCATATGGGTTTTGTAAATATTGCCTTCTAAGAAGAAAAGCTTGTTCACTAGCAATGAAGGCATTCATTTTTTAAGTAGGAAATTAATAAAAACATCAATTAGTAAGTTTCTTTAATGTCAATAATGAAGTTCAGGAACATTAGCCTTTATCACTGACTTATTACACAATAAAAAAGTTGTGTGGTAATAGGACAAAAAGGGTTGTGTTCAAATAATCATGCTTGTCACCTTAGACTTCCAAGGGGCTATAAAGTGCTCTAGCTACCTTATGCCTCCCCTTCCAAGTGTGAAGCTGATAAAGAGAGTGGTCCTCTCACTTACTGATTGCAGGCCTAAAACAAAAACAGTCAATTGCCTTTCCTGGGCTAACAAAGTCACCTCTAAACTAAGGGTGATAGCATAAATTCTTTATTATCTGGAATGGTTAATTTTCTGTGTCAGTTTGGCTAGTTGACGGTGCCAAATTTTTTGTCAAACACCAAGCTAGATGTTGCTGTGATGCTATTTTTTAGATACAATTAACATTTAATTAGTAGACTTTGAGTAAAGAAGGTTGCCTTCCATAATGTGAGTGGGCCTCATCCAATCAGTTGGAGGCTGTAAACAGCAAAGACTGAGGTTTCCTGAACAGGAAGAAACTCACCTTAAGACTGCAACACAGAAACCCTGGCTGAGTCTCCAGCCTCTTGCCCTGTGGAATTCAGGCTCAATACTATAATATCAACTGTTATCTGAATTTCCAGGCTTCAATCACATGAGCCAATTCATGTACATTCACACACTACTTTAGGGTGGTTCCAAAGTTTTGGTGAATGAAAAACAAATAACTCTTTTTAAAATTTAAAATAGTTCAAGCAGATGATGTTTCCAATTCACATTTTATGCATCTATAAATAGCATCACATTTTTCTCTCGCTTCCTTTTGAAATACACAAATGGCTTCCCAATCCTCCAAATTGCTAGTGTGGCCTACTGGGCCCTGTGTGATCTGCCCCAGACAGAAAGTTCAACTAACAGGAACACTGTCAACAGACATTTGCACAAACGACTTTCTCCTGCTGGGTACAATCAGTAGGACAAAGATCACCTCAGTCTGTGCCCTTGTGAGCAAAGAATTAAAACAGTTGGACATGCATGCTCTTAATCAATCGTTTCCATAGAGTAAAGTATCTGAATGAATTGTCCTTTTCCTAGATAGTTATTTCTATCCAGTCAACTGGGGCCTGTCCTCAGAATCAGATTACCTTGAATTCTGAGAACTTCCGGCTCCCTGATGAAAAGGCTTTATTTATTGGCATTCACTTTTCCAAACTCCATTTCTATAACTGGATCTGTTTCAACCACATGACATTATCATATGAGTGTTAAACTATGACTGTCCTGTTTTTCTAAGGCACACACCCTGATCACTCTGGGGGAACTTGAGAAACACCTTGGTGCCTATGACTAATTAGGAGGACCATCTTGGTCTCATCAGCAGCACATTTTGAAAATTATCTTTTAATTTACTGCCCTAGAGGGTATATTATATCCACTTTCGATCTATTTATTTATTTCACTATGAGCAGGAAACATTTTCTGATACAGTCCCTATATTTGGAAAGTAATGCTTCCATTAGGACCTCATGCTCCTCATGTACTAACTAAGCATCACATTCCTTGAATCCATGCGGATTGTCCCTATCTCTGAGCCATCCAGCAGCCTCTCCTAAACTCATCTAATAATCCTTCTACTGTAAACACATTTGGAAGAGGTTAGGTCACCCCATTCCCACCCCATTACCAGGAACAGTGCCATGTTTACCTTCTGAGCAATATACTAGTAAAGTTTCACATGACAAACGCAAAAATCTGTAGAAATTATCCAAAAAGAAAGACAAGTCAGAAAATAAATGTCTGGAAATTTGCAACTGCACCTCAGTTATCAGGGAGACTGTAACACCATATTTCAGGACCTCAACTCACACATGCAGGCACCCACAGACACTTACGCACACACATGACCACTACAACAACAAGAAAAGGGAACAAACTTCACATAATCCTAATCACATAATCCTAATTTTTAGGAGAAAACATTTATCTAATTTATCAAAATCTAAATTTGTGGCTATAAGAATTAAATACATCAACAGAAAGAAGAAGGTTTATACAAGACCCAGAAAAAGAGAAGTGAAAAACAAGAAGTGGTCAGAGCATATCTCCTACATCATCCAAGGAGGGGGTGCCTTGAACCTTGAGCTTGGAAATTTTATTCCACTTGGCAGATAAAAAATATAACAGTGTATACTCTTATAGTTCCTATTTTATGCCAGGAAAAAGTTTTAACACTATATATTCACTAACTCATTTAACATGCATAGCAGTCTATAAATAACCACTATTAGTATCCCAATTTTCAGATTTAAAAGCTGAGTCACAAAGAGTTTACTTACATCACTTTCCCAAATCCAAGAGTAGAGCTGGATTTGAATCTAGGCAGCCTGATGCCAGAATTGGCTCTCTAATATTAGAATACAGTAAAAATGGAAAAGACTGCTTCCTTTTATTTTTGGGAAGAGAGAAAAGAAAACAAGCATTTGTTGCAAACCTTTTGATTGCTAAATATTGTGGCAGAAATTTTACATACACTGTGCCGGTAACAGCCCTATGAGTCATATCATCTGATCCTTATTTTACACAGATAGAAACTAGGCCACTGGGAGCTTCCTGGAGGATCCAGGTACTTTCTTGGGGATCACTGGGAATTTGTAGAAGTAAAAACCACTGTGTTTGTTCCCTTCGTTCACCATAAAACCAAGCAGCAAGCAAAGTTCCCTTCATTCATTCTTTCAGCAACAAGCAAACTGGCCCTAGCAGGAAGACCAAATCTTGAGACTGTGATTCATCTCTTCATCTGATATGGATCAATGGATCAGCTGATAAAATACACATACACACTCACAAAGGTAATTCAGTTATCTGTTTTCTAAACTGGTCAAATTGAGTTGAGTATGACTCAATAAGACCCTATTCTTATTATGTAAGTCAACAGAAAGGGTTCTGTTTAATGAAAAAGATGTCTCAGAATCTACAGAATTGAGCATGTTTTCAATCCATCCAGTTGCTCGGTTAGCACCATGAAGACTGGTTTAGACATAGGAGATAAGGTCCAAAGTTATAATAAAAATTAAAAATTAAGCTGGAACAAAGACCAGCACTCATGAATCTCTTCACGTACGATGATCCATCCAGAGACCTTTCCTTTAAACAAATTTACATTTTCTTTCAATGACGAAAATCATGTATTTTATAAAGGGTCCTACAGAAAACAAAGATTCAAGTTGGAAGACCCTAAAATTTACAAACCTATGATAATCATGTTAGTGTCTGAGGCTAAGACAGTATTCTACAATGCATATATTTTACATAATATTTGAATCACAATATATACATATTCTGGGTTTTTTTTACTTCTACTTTGTCCTGAATATTTTTCTGTGTTATTAAATATTCTTTGAAATTTAAAGACTGCACAATATTTACAACATGGCTCTCCAGCATGGACATACCACAGTATATCTTCTATTTTTGGACATTTATGTTATTAACCAGTTTTCTCTGTCATAAACCAACAAGATGGAGGTTGCAAGGTCACCAACTCATTACTCTGAAAATTGATTAATAGAGGGAAAAAACAAGTGTATACACGCTTTTTCAGCACGAACTGTTTTAGGGTAACAAAATTGTTGGAGAGAAAAAGATTTTCTTTACAGAAAATTACTATCTAATTAATGTGAAATAATCAAAAGAATTAGAAAAATACCATTTTATAAATCAATGAAATTATAGATCTAGGAAACGATCACTAATGAATGTTATAACCATTAGGTAAAATTTCAATGAGGATCTCGATAACGGAGGACTCACCAGAACCTACTAATAAATCTTAACATCACTAAAAGTGGGGTAACCAAAAGTTACGTGCTTTCTGGTGTGGTACAACAGGAGTACAGAATCTCAGATATACAGTATTCTTGCCAAAAAATAAAAATAAAAATAAAAATGAGCCTGACTCTAATCAATCCTTCCACTTCAAATACTAGCTTATGGAAAATAAGAGTGATACAGGAGGAAAAAAAACGAATGATACCATAAAGCAGCCATCAGCTAATCTGGAATATGAGACATTCTACAGGACAAAATACTTAGTTTATTTATCAAATAAGTAACAGGAGAAAGAGGGAAGGGGAAACTGTTACATATTTAAAGAAACTTAAGAGGCCATATGAATACCACATGCACTATGTAGCCCTTGTTTGGATTCTAATGTGAACAAAACAGTTGTAAAAAAGACATTCTTGAGACAATTGAAAAATTTGAGCCTAAACTTGTTCAATTCTCTTAAACTTAATAACAGTCTTTGGTTACTTTTTAAAGCTTTTATTATACAGAGTGCTTACAAATAAAATAATAAGAAGCTTTGGATTTGCTTTAAGGTAATCCTGTAGAGAGAGAGAATAAAATAGATAAAATAAGACTGGAAAAATATTAACAATTTTCAAAACTGGATAGTGAGTACATAGAGATTTATGATAGTACTCTTTCTACTTTTATGTTGATGGAAGATGTCAATAATAAAAAGCTTTCTTAAAATATCAAAATACAAATATATGTATATTATGTATTTATATTTTTGTTGTTGTTTGTTTGAAATTTCAACTAAAATCATAGAGTATATTTAAGGAAGGAGCATGATAAGTCAAAGACATGAAGTTCTTTGAGGTTTTCATTTTTTTGTTTTGGGGTTTTGTGGTTTTGGGGGTGGAATTTTTTTTTTTTTTTTTTTTTTTTTGAGACAGATTCTCCCTCTTTTGTCCAGGCTGGAGTACAATGGTGCCATCACAGCTCACTGCAGCCTCAGCCTGACACCAGGCTCAACAGATCCTCCGACCTCAGCCTTCCACGTAGTCTGGAGTGCAGGCACATACCGCTACATCCAGCTAATTTTTGTATTTTTTATAGAGACGAGGTTCCACTATGTTGCCCAGGCAGGTCTCAGACTCCTGAGCCCAAGCAATCCACCCACCTCTGCCTCCCAAAGTGCTGGAATTACAGTCATGAGCCACAGCTCCCAGCCTCTTTGAGGTTCTTAAAAACTATTTTAAAAATACATTCCAGAAAGTTTGCACAAAATTAATAGTCCCACCAATACCTATGTGTCCATTTCACTATACCATGACCAAAATTACATATATGTATCTTGAAACATCCATTCTATTTTTATAAAGTACAGCTTATTGTAATTAATGTTTTCTTTACAAAATGGGTTTAAATATTTTAATAAAAAGTAGTCATTTGCATGTCTTCTGCATTAAATTGTCTGATTATATTTTTACCTATGTTTTAACTGTAGTCTTGGTATTATATATTTTTGTCTTTGATTTGTAAGGACTTTTGATATTTTAGAAATAACCTTTTATCTAACGCCAAATATTTTCACATTTGTGCTTGATTTTTATTTTGTTTATTATGTTATAAATATACAGAATTAAATGTTTTATGTGATCATATCTATAGATTTGTCTATAGACAGGACTTTCCTCTGTTACATTTATGCTTAAAAAATCCTGCCATCTCCCGAGATGAGCTAAATATTTATGTTCTTATAGGATTTTTTAATGACTTACTTTTTACTTTTGCATTTTTTATCCATCTGGAATTCATTCTGTTGTATGGCTTATGGTGTCAGTTGAGATCTTACTTTATTATTTTCTAAATAGTAAGCCAATCATTTTTTTCTTTTTCTTACTGATTTCACCTGACCTAATATCACCTGACCTAATAGATCTGGTATGTTTCTTACCTTCCTGATAACACGACTTCCTCTTACTGTTGAATGTTGTGCTTGCACCACATTACTATGATTTTGTAACTGGTGAATAAACTTGTTAAATGAACTGGGAAAAAATGAGAGCAAGAAGGTAAGGGCAGGAGACTATTATTGCAAAGACAATAAATTCATTTCCCGTGAACATCATATATATCACCCCATATTTTGTCAGCATGTGTACAAAAGCTGTATGCTCTAGGAGAGAGAGGAGAGATTCTAGGGTAAGTGTACAACGATTCAAAAGCTGGTTTTCTTTCTTTACTGACTCTGTGTTCTTAGAAAAAGTACTTAACTTCTCTGATACTGTCTTCTCCACCATAAAATGGAGATAATATCTATATCATGAGTTTCCTATAAGGTGCAAATGCAGGTGAGAGGCAGCTGAGGAATTCTTGTAAGGTATAAAACAGTGTATTTTTAATTTTCAAAAACCAGAAATGTTGATAATGTTGATAACTGTTGGAAAAATTAATAATAAATTCATATTCACTGGGAAGGCACTGAAAATATTTGCCATGTCTTTTTCAGTAACTTCTGGAGTAAAGATGCCAACTTTTAGAAAAAATTGGTATTATGTAACCTGTCAAATATACCAAAGGGCCTTAAGAAACACACAAAAGATCTTTTTAGCTTTTTAGCGCTCTGCATTAAACGTTTTTGCAATTAACTTCAATTCTAGGTGATCAATTTGAGTGAAGCAAGGAATAGAGTAAAACCTAACATTATTACTCTGTGCCTTTCATCAATGACCACCTCGGAGCCACTTGTATAATGAAGAATTGTGAGCAGAAGACATAAAAATCCTCACCATAGTTATAAACAAATAGGGCAAATATCATGCTTACAGTCATCCTTAAAAGCACATTCAACAAGTGAATTTTGCATAAACTCTCTTCTCTGTTAATTCCAACAAATCTGTAGATTGCTGACATATGGTATCTTAAGCTGTGATCTGTGCCTTTTAAACAGTGGAAGGATCACACACTAGGGCTGCCAGGATTAATGAAATGGCTATGCTCTGGGGAAGCAGCCAAGCTTCCAGCAGTAATTTGGAGTGTTGCCCTCCCTCCTCCTGCTTTAACAATTTTGCAGCTACCTACAGCTGAGCATCCTGCTTTCATAATAATCAATCCTCATTTTTACCCATGCTGGCTTCTCTTCTTTCCTGCCTGACCAGGCGCTGACTCCCTGATGGTTTCCCAAATTTCTGTGTCCTCACTTGGTGTGCTAGGCTTTATCCCTCTTGTCGACAAGTCCCAGCATGTGAGCTGCTGGAAACAAACTTTCAATAAGTATTTTTGATGACTGGGACTGAATTTCAAGAGCAAACCAAAAAAAAAAAAAAAAAAGGCGGGGGGAAGATATTAGTCTCAAAACGGAGCAATGCAGCCACAGCCCACAAATTATGTTACAGTTAAATTCTAATGAATCATGAATTCCCTGACTGCTCACATTTGCATTTTGCTCAGATCAGAAAGAAGTGGTTTAAGAAAAAAGAACAAGTGCTAAATAAAGAAAATACAAATAATGTCTGAACCTAACTTGGCTTTTTTTACTTTTTGTAAGAAAATCTCAGAGAAATATATTAGTCTTAAACTGAGAGGAATTAAGAGGGGAATAAAATAAAGAGCATATAATTTTGGTGAAAACTATCATGGACAAAACAAATCTTTATACATCTCACACTTAAATTTAATTTATCCAGTGTATTCCCTGTTGATCTAACTAGATTCATACTTATACGCATGAGACTGAATTGAAGGTAAGTGAAATACTGACATGGGCATCCTCCTCCAAAACCACATCCCCCTCTAAGGCACATTTGTTTGTTATGTTATAAATATTCAGACCTAAATGTTTTATGTAATCATATCTATAGATTTGTCTACAAACAAATCTTTCTTTTGTTCCTTTATGCTCAAAAACAGTCCTGTGCATCCTCCTCTAAAACCACTGGGCACAAACCAGAACCCCCAATTAACTAGTCCAAATGAATAAATAAAGCCACACCCTTTTTTCTTATACTTAAGTCTGGAAACATGCTTCTTAATTCTATTTTCTTCGAATTTCTCAAACTCCATTAAATATCTGCCATATGATAAGCATAACTACACATTTGCCTATAATTTTTCTCACTTAAACCACATCATAACTCATAATAGTAACAAATATTATTATTTCAAATTTACCAAAGAACACAGGCTGAGAGAGGCCAAGCAGCTATAATGAGCAGAACTGAAATTCTGACTTAGGCCCTCTCATTCTAAGATTTTTCCATAGCTTGACCTTTTTTCCTAAACTCCTTCCTAAGTTCAGTTAGTAACAATAAAAGACACAAGGAGAAAGTATCCTTATAGAATATACTTTAAAATTTGAGATACCGTTTTCCCTCATTTTAAATTGGATCACAGATTTTAAAATAGAAAGAAGACTCAAAACCCTACATTCTCACCACCATGTAAAAGCAGAGAAAACAGCAAAAGCCCAGCAAAGAGAAGAGCCTAGGCTCAGAAGATGAACAGACATTTCTGAGCACAAATTCTGCCTTTGCCTGCATTTATGATCTGCATGTCTCTGTGTACTTCATTTCACTTCTCAGAACCTCGGTTTCCTCCGCTATGAAATGGAAAAAATTTCTCCCAAAGAGTTTTCTCTCAAAGTATTGAATAATAATTATAATTGCCATCAAATTGTTATTTACAATTGTCATACTTGTAAATAACAGTTTGCAATTGCAAAGATATTTAATCAACCTAGGTTCCCATCGACCAACGAGTGGATAAAGAAAATGTGATATATATATATACACCATGGAATACTACTCAGCCATAAAAAGGAACAAAATAAAGTGTTTTGCAGCAACCTGGATGGAATCAGAGGCGATTATTCTAAGTGAAATAACTCAGAATAGAAAAATCAAATACCATATGTTCTCACTTTCTTTTTTCTTTTTTTTTTTTTTTTGGTGAGACAGAGTCTTCCTATGTCACCCAGGCTGGAGTGCAGTGGTGCGATCTCGGCTCACTGCGACCTCCGCCTCCGGGTTCAAGGGATTCTCCTGCCTCAGCCTCTGGAGTAGCTGGGACTACAGGCACCCACCACAATGCCCGGCTAATTTTTTTGTATTTTTAGTAGAGATGGGGTTTCACCGTGTTAGCCAGGATGGTCTCAATCTCCTGACCTCGTAATTCGCCAGCCTCGGCCTCCCAAAGTGCTGGGATTACAGGCCTGAGCCACCGCGCCCGGCCATGTTCTCACTTTTAAGCAGGAGCTAAGCTATGAGGATGTAAAGACAGACAGAGAGATATAATGGACTTTGGGGATTCAGCAGGTAGGGGACGAGGTTGGTAGAGAAATGAGAGCTAAATAAAACACTACATACTGAGTACAGTGTACACTAAAATCTCAGAATTTACCACTAAATAATCTATCCATGTAACCAAAAACCACCAGTACCCCCAAAACTATTGAAATTTTTTAAAAAATAAGAAAAAATCAAATAGCATATACATTACCCTAGTACATGCCTAGAAAATGATAGCTGATATGGTAAACTCTAAATTTCTCAGGAGCAAGTTAACTGATTTGCAGATTTAAGATGGGTTGAGTTAAAAACACATCCATACATCTAATATCACATTTTTAGTATACATATATATATACACAAATAAATTAGGAAACTATGCGGTAAAAATCATAATAATTATTTCTTTATTAAGGATCAAATATGCAGTGTTTCTGTTTTGACATACAACTCCTCTCCAGTTGCAGCTTTATCCACCCAGCCACGCCCTCAGCTCCTTCCCTTACTTCACTTCTTGCCCTCTTCCATGCCATCATTCTCCCGGTCCTGGTCAAGACATGGTCTCTCTTCTCCTTTCACAATAGCTGCTGCATAACCTCCCTACTCATGTAGTTCATTGGGAAGTGATTAGGGTCTAAGTCTTCTCTAAGACCCCCAACAGTAGCTAACTTGCCCCCAGATGATACTAAGCTACTCTGGTTATGTTTATGGGTTATTTGGGATTATTTGTGACCTTCCGACACTTTGCCCCCACTCCATCCGCAGCACACACACACCGCACACCACCATTATCAACACTTTTATCTTATTTAATTTCTATTTGACTCTCTTATTTTTCTGCATTTTGCATTCCAAGTGGCTCTTTAGCTTATATTTCAGTGTCCTTAATGACAAGAAAGTAATTTCCTCTTGAAGATACATCCTATTTGATAGTTTGAAATGCTGAAAAAAAATTCTCATACAAATCCAAACTCTCCTTTTGGATGATATCAATCTGAGTTTAATTTTTCTTCCCCGTGATCAAAAATTAAAAATTAAAAAAAACACCTCCCCTAAATCTTTTTCCATGAAGTCAGCTCTTCAGATAAGATCCTAGGAAAATCAGGTTGTACCTCAAAGACATTATACTAGGTCTCAAAAGATTACATATGGTATGATTCCATTACTATGGCAGTCTCAAGAGGCAAAAGTATAGGAACAGAAAATACATCGGTTGTAGCAAGGATTTGGTGGAATGGGAGGGAGGTGATATGTCTGAAGATAAAGAGGCAAAGAGAATTTTGGGGAGAGTGGAATTTTTTCTGTATCCTATTGTGTTGGTGTTTGGTGGTTACAATAAGCTATGCCTGTATTAAAACTCAGAACTGTAAACTAAAAAAGGCAACTACTACTATATATATAATTTAAATGTTTTAAAATTTCTATTTTGATCTCTTATTATATGCCAGAACTTTACATAATTTTTCATCTTAATCATCATAATAACCCAATGAAATAAGTAACAGTATTATCTCCATTTTTCAGATAAAGAAGCTGAGACACAGGTTTACTAGCTTGCTCAAGGTTACAAAGCTTAGTGGAGGTGAGCTTGGATTTAATCCAAGCAGACTGACTCCAAAACTAAATATCCTTACCACTATCCCATGCTATCTCTGAAAAGAATGAAAAGGAGCTTCATTTACCCTCTGTCAATGAAACTACAGGACCTATTTAAAGAGCAGAATACCAGATATAACTATATGGACATAATTTAATGTGCAAATGGAGCAGAGCACGTGCCACCAAGACAAACACACACATATATCTAAGCCCACAAAATCTTAATTGTTGTTTTAATAACTAATTACACTTCCCAATTTCCAATTGTCTTTGCAATAAAATATCTTCCTGTTTACATAATAAATGAATTTCAAAGTCAATTTCTAATTTCTTTTTTTTCTTTTTTTTTTTTTGAGACAGAGTCTTACTCTGTTGCCCAGGCTGGAGTGCAGTGACACAATCTCAGCTCACTGCAAGAGCCACCTCCCGGGTTCATGCCAGTCTCCTGCCTCAGTCTCCCAAGTAGCTGAGACTACAGGCGCCTACCACTACGCCTGGCTAATTTTTTGTATTTTTAGTAGAGACGGGATTTCACCGTGTTAGCCAGGATGGTCTCGATCTCCTGACCTCATGATCCACCAGTCTCGGCCTCCCAAAGTGCTGGGATTACAGGCGTGAGCCACCATGCCTGGCTGTCAATTTCTAATTTCTAAAGAAAATCTTTCTTAAACTACTCCTTAAGAAAGCATTATTCCAATGCAAAGAAATTAGAATATATCAATTGGAAGCTCAAATTACTTGTTTAAAAATTCAAAAAATTTAACTCCACTCCTTCTGCCTCTCTACTTCCCCAAAACTAAATTCTTCTGGATATTTTTTGGAACTAAAACCTTTTAGTAATGAGGCAAACGGATAAATACACCCACATCTGGTGTCTTGTGGTCATTCTTACATATTCATTTAGGTCTTTCAGTGCCTGCAATCAATATACCCACAAACTCCATTCCATGCACTTTGCAAAAACAAAGCTGTCTTCTGCAAAAGTGATACATGGTATACCTTATATTTTAGCAGCAACAGCAGCAGCAGCAGCTCAGGAGAGAAAACAGAGGGAAACAATTATTTTGGTTTTTAAAACTAAGAGTTACAAAGAGTGACTATATTTAGTAAGCACTATTTTGAGATGATAAAGTCTGCTTAGTTTTGGTGCAAAGAGTTCATTGAAGGATATTTGCATTTGGATTTTAACACTCAACACTTAGTCATGATTAACTTAATCACTTTAGTACTATGTCCAAGATGGATTACACACATAATTATGTATATTTTCTCTCCAGGCAAGAATGATCTGAGGTCCATGTGATAGTTCTGCCTTGAATCTGCGTTCCCTGACATATTCAAGTGTTTGATGAAGCTACTTGCAGCCCACCATCATCAGCCTCCAAACACCTTTAGTCTGAACCCTAAGATTCAGAAATAATTTTTCTAATAAACTCTACTATACTTTATGTAAATACAATTAAATTTCATATAGTCATATCAAAAAAGGGAACCAAAGAGAGATACGCGGAAAGAACCTAGTTGATCTTTGGAGACAAAGGACCCTATTCCTTACTCATTTACCATCAATGCAAAGCAGAACATGTTTGAATTCTCCAGTCTTTCTTCTGAAAAAGTATTATACCTATATTTATCTTTTAAGGTTACTACTACAATCAAGTAAGATGTTGTTGGCCTAACAAAGTTCTTGGTAAAGACTCGGCAATATAAGAATCATAATTATATTTACAACCAGGAAAAGAATTTATATTACAATCAAGAAAAGAAATCTTATAGATAGAAAAGCATTTATCTATAGCCATTCACAACTTTATTTCACAATATTTCCTGAGGCAAATTTCTCTACACCCTGCCCCAATATCAGGTTTTATCTTGTTATAAATCCATAGGATTTTTAGTGTTTATTATTAGTTACCGGCACATCTACCATGGAACACAATGATTTTGGTTTATGAAGTCAGGCTTGCTAGAGGAATAAGAAGTAAATGACTTTGCAACCTGATGCAGCTAGCAGGGAGATTGCACAACCTTAATTCACAAGCACAAGCACACACACCCACACACCCCGGAAGCGTGGGGGTCTTGTGGAAGCCAGTAGCTTATCTATTATGTACACTCCGGAGCTGTAAACAAGACCATGTGAGGACTCAGCTAGAATGCTTCCTCTGAGTCAGTATTAAACAAACTTCCAAACTATTAGGGAAGGAAATAAAGCCACTATACCCCCAAAGACACCCAGGACAAAGTGCCAGGGATTATGGGAGTTGTTTTTAATATTCTGCCAGAGACTGATGCAATAATTAAAGGAGGTTTTGTAATAAAAACAACATACTGCTTAATAATAAGTAGCTAGCATATATCAGAATGGGTTGTAATCTCATAAGGAGTGTCCTATGAGAAATTTACAAGACTAATTATGTAAAAATAGCAAAGTACTTTGAAAATCGTTTGTGCTATACTTCATAAGAATACCAGCACAACTTTTTATTTGGTGACAATTACTTGAGTATCACAGTATCTATTTTGATTCAGGATAAATCACAGGCAAAAATCTCATCAATGGTAAAAATAAATACAGCACCAGGAAATCACAAATTCTCAAAAACAGTATAGCATGGTGCAGTGGAGAAGACCCTGGCTTTAAAATCAGAAGTGTTCAAACTACGTTTTCTAGCTTTGTGATCTTGAGCAAATTATATCTTATGAAGATATCATTTTTTCATCTATAAGATAATGACATTCACAAGGTTCTTATTAAGGTCAAATTAGATATTAGATGAGTAACTACTTTGACAAATATGAAGAGTTTATGAATGTGAGATATAATGATTCACTGCTTTAACCTGTAAATGTCCTCAGGTCAACTAAAACAGAGTTAGAAAGAAATCAGGTTTAGAATGCCCTGGAATTGTTTTTATTGAAGCAGATAATGAGTTCTAAAGCTTGCTTCTCCTTTGGCCTTAAGTACATTTTTATTTTTAGGAAGAAAAAAAAAGATGGATATCACCTGTAACTGAAAATCTACAATTACAACTTAATCCTGAGTACGCAGATGCTCTTACTTACACATAGTCGTGTTTCTGAGTTTTAGAAGACTGAGTACAGAAATCACCAATCATAAAAAGAAGGAAACAGAGCATTTTAATTTCTATCAATGTCCACAAAGTAGAATGTTTCATTAAGTGTTGTCTGGGTGTTCAGACAGTAAAGGACATTACCATTTCCGGCAACCCAAAACTTGACCTCACATTTGGACTTCTGACGGTAAACTTCCTGAGAGGAAATTAAATACAGAGAACCTCTTCCAGTTTGGGATACTGGTTCTGCCAAAAACACTGTGAGAAACACTTATACTAAATTAATTTTTTGAAATGTACCCTTAAAATACTAAAGCTAACAGAAAGGGCAGTGTATTTTTTTTAATTTAGAGTAGCAAGTGAAACAAAATCACATATGTCTAATATGTCCTTTTCTCCTTTTGTCCCTCTAAAAATGTGTACTACAGTAAGATAAAAGAGTTCTTCCTTCCTTTCCTATGATATCTTTACTTAAACTCTAATCTCTAGGCCTTAAAAATGAAAACATTCAACAGAAAGAAAAAAAAGGAATTATAGCAGACATAATTTACATATATGATATATATAAATCAAAATAAATATGACTTGTTCACCCTATTTTTATTACTCAAACTACCCAAGATCATTCAAGCTCTCTTTCTTTTCTAAGGTGTGGTACACCTTCTGAGTTCAGTAGACACTTTGAGAGGTCAAATAGAGTCCATCCTTCAGGCAGATGAGACGCTGCCCTATTTTTAAAAAACTTCTAGAGAAGGAAATTCCACAAGCTTCCTCAGTTACACATTCCAGTATCTATGAACCTCACTGTCTGAAAATTTTCCTTCTCTCTTATCTAAATCCCTCATACTGCAGCTTAAGCCTATTGCCTCCTGTCTGGTCCTTAATGGAGATCATCATGATCCTTCACAGATCAACCTCCTCACACTAGGCTCTTTTCAGATTCTGCAAGCCTAGAACCACTTGATGTCTAACTCTCTTTATTCACAACTCTTCAATCGTTACCGTTATTTGCCTATGATTTTCTTCCAAGTTGTTTTTCTCCAATCTTGTATTCATTTCAAATACTATTTACAAATAATTCTTTAAAGAGCAAAGGAAATGAAAATTATCCAGTAATTTTACTACACTAAAACAATCTACTTTCAATTTTCTTTGTTCTTGCCCTGCCTCCACAGACAGACATTGTAACCATATTATGTCATTTTATTGAATTTATACCAAGTTTTAAAATTGTTAAGTTTCCCAACCCAGGACTTGCTTAAAATGAGGTACTTTATCATTATAATTTTGACAATGCTGGTATACAGTTTGTGATCAGAAGAATTTTCTGTATCATTCAATATATTTAAATGATGACTAGCAAGTACTCTGCTGGGTTCTAAGAATTTAGAGCATTTAACAAATAGTCCTTGCCCACAATCAGGTCTTAACAAGACACTCAGCCAATTAATTCGAATTTTGAAAAGATTCTGTATTGATGATTTCAACATGTACCTAAACTGTGCAACCTTAGATGGTGGGCTGAGAGAGCTGGCTCTTGGGGAGAGCAGACGCTGCAGAAGCCAGGAGAAAAGAGTCACCTGGCAGGTGATCGGAGGGGTAGAGGGTTGTGATAAATTACCACAGCATCTGCCATCCACTGGGAGGCCAGAGCACCTAGGGACAGAATGCTCAGTGCAATCCACAGTTTAACTGGGCCTCTGTGGGAGGATGCTTTGTCAAAGTCTGGGCTCAGTGGCAGCTGCCTCCCAAATATTTTCTGATTTGTAGTAAGAAAGCTTTGTTACCACAGTGAAATGGCAAATTGGTACAACTGGAGAATAAGTTAATAGGGTAATGTGACTTTGAGGGAAATCTTAGGAATTTACTTAGTAATTGATGAAACCATCTAATATCATCAAGATAGCAAAAACACAAAAGTAAAAATTGGTTCCACTACCATAATATCTTCAGATAAATCACTCTTCAGTTCTCGCCCTCAGTTTCTTCACCTATAAAAGTAGACATTTATGGTGTATCCTAGAACTCAGATTCCAGGAAATAGCAAATATTAAAAATAACACATTATCCTTTCAAAAACTGAACATATAATCCCTTCCTTAATGATGGGATTTTCACGAATTCTTAGGCCTAAATTTTAAAGAGATATAGGTAGACTATGCTCTCAAGAAGTTTCGATTTTAAAAATTGAATTTTGGGTTTAAAATACTGAAGGAGTGTATAGCTTAATAGATTCTGAATAAAGAGCAAAAGAGCTGATTAATTCATCCATTCATTCAACAAATATATGTTGAACGTCACCATGTAACACTGGTAATATTTTGAAGAATAAAATTCAAGGTCCCAGAAAGAAAGATATGTCATACTTGAAACAAATCATTAAAGAAAATTTAATGAAGAGTCGGTTTTTAGAAGATGTGAACTGTGTTAAGGGAAACTGAAGCACCCTAAGGCTAGCAACAGTGAGGAGGACAGAAAGAGAAACCAAGTAGCCAAGCTGAATTACCCGAGATCATCAAGGAGAGGAGATAGTTATGGAACCCAAAAGCTGTAGAAGAGGACTGCCTGAAAGGAGCTATAACCCTCAGTAGAAACACACAGTAGCCTTCTTTCCTATCCTCTGGTCTCTACTTAACTAGAGGGCAGAGGCAGGGGAACCCAGCTGATGCAGCTCCTAGAGGTCAACAAAGAATGAAGAATATACAGCCCATCCCTGCTTTTAAAAAAAAGTATTGTTTTGTGGCAGAGAGAAACATTAAACGAACAAAGAAAGAAATCTAATAAGATAATTTCAGATAATCATGAGAGTCCGAGGAATTTAAAACAAGGGTGTGACTGAGGGAGTGAAGGTCCATCTAAGGAGACGATATTTTTGTTAAGAACTTAAAAGAAGGAGCCATCTATAAAGATGAGGGCATTCTAGGCAGAAGATAGAGCAAATGTAAAGTAGGAGGCCTTTGGAGGGTTTTTTGCAGTGTTTGAGAATTGGGGGAAAGGTCAAATACTTTTGGAATATGTTAAGGCAGGGAAGAGTGTAATAAATGAGGTCAGAGTAGTAGGCAGTGCCCATACCTTGTAGGAGAGGAGAACTTATCGATTATGGCAAGGACTCTAAAGAAAGCGTTCTACTTTAGCACAATGGGAAGTTATTGAATGATTAGATGCAGGAAATTAATGTCATTTTGTTTATATATCCTAAAGACCTCTTAGGCTACTGCAGAATACAGAGGTTTAAGGGTACAAGAATGGAAGCAGGGAAACCAGTTACCAGAATATTTCAGAAGTCCAGAGAGAGTTGGTGGTGATTTGAGAAAAGGTGGTAACATGGGAATCAAAAAGAAGATAATGTACTTTCAGATTGTGTCTCAGTCCATTCAGGCAGCTATAACAAAGTACCATAGACTGGGTGGCTTATAAACAACAGAAATTTCTCTTTCTTTCTTCCTTTTTTCCTTCCTTCCTTCCCTCCTTCCTTCCTTCCTTCCTTCCTTCCTTCCTTCCTTCCTTCCTTCCTTCCTTCCTTCCTTCCTTCCTCTCTCTCCTCTCTCTTCTCTCTCTCTCTCTCTCTCTCTCTTTCTTTCTTAAGTCTCACTCTGTCTCCCAGGCTGGAGTGCAGTGGCACGATCTTGGCTCACTGCAAACTCTGCCTCTCAGGTTCATGCCATTCTCCTGCCTCAGCCTCCCGAGTAGCTGGGACTACAGGCACCCGCCACCATGCCCGGCTAATTTTTTGTATTTTTAGTAGAGACGGGGTTTCACCGTGTTAGCCAGGATGGTCTCGATCTCCTAACCTCGTGACTCGCCCGCCTCAACCTCCCAAAGTGCTGGGAATACAGGCATGAGCCACCACGCCAGGCCATCAACAACAGAAATTTGTTTCTTACAGTTTTGGAGACTGGAAAGTCCAAGATTAGTGTACCAGCATGTTCAAGGTTTGATGAGACCCTGTTTCCAGGCTCGTAGTTGGCTGTCTTCTTGCTGTGTCCTCACATCGTAGAAGGGGCAAGGAAGCCTTGTGGAGTCTCTTTTATAAGGGCACTAATCTTTTATCGTCCTTATAAAACATGAGTAAAGCAATGAAATATAATCAGATAATTTAGTGAAAACTGAAGTCACTTCAAACTGGAGAGAGAAGAATAGCTTTCATGGAGGAGTTGACACTGAAGCTAGATCTTAGAGAATAGGCAGGATTTGGGCATTCAAATGTAGGGGGAAAAAGTATTCTGGATGGAAAAATGGTATGAGGAAAAGAACATGGTGAAATAATATTTGAAGGCATGCTGAATATTTCAATATTTCAATAAAATAATATTTCATTGTTATGGGAAACAATGAAAAAATAGAGTACATGCAGTTTAAGGAATATTTTCTATTTGACAGACAATAAAGAGCCACTAAAATGTTTTAAAGAAATACATGGGAATATCACAGCTACATAAGAGTGGAGTAGTCTTGTTCTAGAAATGGCAAAATATCTTGTGTTAGACTAACACTCCTCATAGATAACAATTATGAACTCTGGACCAGTATTACAAATAATTATTTAAGGTACAAAATAACAACCAAAATGGATTCAAAAAGAAGGTGATTCAACCCTTGAAAGAAGGTGACTGCATTGAGTGAGATTTGTTTCAATGTAGATTTTCTCTGGAGGGCATCTTGCAGCCCAAGTGATGCAGGGTAGCTAAAATTCATAAAGAAAGTCATTGTCTTTCTGAGTTGTGGAGTCAGAGAGTGAGCTCAGGGATTTCAGAGTGACTGAATTTAAACAGAAAAATTGCTGAAAGGAGAGACTCACAGAGGAGGAAGTCACAAAATCTGCATATAAACTCCCTTCAAATCCTTGGCTAACTACTGAACTATGCGTGCATGGTGGAGAGTCCAAAAAGCCCAGCAGATAGCAATAGTTAAAAGACTAGGCTGGGTGCTGTGGCTCACGCCTGTAATCCCAGCAGTTTAGGAGGCTGAGATGGGCGGATCATCTGAGGTCAGGAGTTCGATACCAGCCTGACCAACATGGAAAAACCACGTCTCTACTAAAAACACAAAATTAACCAGGTGTGGCAGCACATGCCTATAATCCCAGCTACTCTGGAGGCTGAGGCAGGAGAATCTCTTGAACCCGGGAGGCGGAGGTTGCAGTGAGCCAAGATCACACCATTGCACTCCAGCCTGGACAACAAGAATGAAACTCCATCTCAAAAAAAAAAAAAACAAAAGACTTGTAAAGTGAGCAGAGATTTCAGCTGATCAGCTGATGCCCTGCTGCTACAATAAAAATCAACATTCTTCAGAGAAAGGTAACAGACTCCAAAATCTCTACAAGTTATCTTTTTTTTTTTTTTGAGACGGAGTCTAGCTCTGTCACCCAGGCTGGAGTGCAGTGGTGCGATCTTGGCTCACTGCAAGCTCCATCTCCCAGGTTCACACCATTCTCCTGCCTCAGCCTCCCAAGTAGCTGGGACTACAGGTGCCCGCCTCCATGCCCGGCTAATTTTTTTTTTTTAAGTAGAGACAGGGTTTCACAGTGTTAGCCAGGATGATCTTGATTTACTGACCTCGAGATCTGCCCACCTCAGCCTCCCAAAGTGCTCAGATTACAGGCATGAGCCACCGCTCCCGGCCAACAAATTATCTTTAATGCTTTGTATATAACTTAAAAATTATTAGAAACTGGAAGAAAAAGTTAAACGTGACTTATACTCAAGAGACAAAGTAGTCAAGAGAAACTGAACTCTGAAATAACCCAGATGTATAATTAGTAGAAAAAGACTTAAAACCAGTTATTACAAATATACTCAAAAATATATAGAAATTATGGTCATAATCAGTGAATGGATATGGAATACCAGCAGAAAAATGGACATTTTACAACTACAGCATATAATATCTGAAGTGGAGAAATCCTGACTGAGCTTAACAATGGATTGGAGATTTCATGGTGGGAAAGGAGGTGCAGAGCGCCGTGAACTTTAAGTTCAAGCTGCAAAAAGAAAAAACTATTGAGAGAAGTTAACAAAGCCTTTGTGGCAATGGAACAATGTCAGGGAGTCTCCATGTATATCATTGAAGTCTTAGATGAAGAGAAGAAGAAAATATTTGAAGAAATAATGGTCTAATGTTTACAAATTTATTTAAAACATCAACCTACATATCCAAGAATTTCAGTAAACTTGAAGCAGGATAAACATAAAGAAAACTAAGTATATCACAATCCAACCAAAAAACCAAAAACAAGGGGAAAATCTTGAAAGCAGTTGGAGGGAAAAGAACATATTATATACAAAGGAACATTGATACCAATAATGACTTCTCATCAGAAACAGTGGAGACAGAAGAAACTAGAATATATATAAGTACTGAAGTGAATTAACAACAACAACAAAATACTGTCAACCATAATTCTATATCCAGTGAAAAGATCCTTTGAAAATAAAGGTAAAATAGACTTTATGGGATAAATGGAAACTGAGAGAATTTATAAGCAGAAAATCTGCACTAAAAGAAGTTATTCAGGTGAAGAAAATGACGTTAAATGGGAACTAAGAATTAAAGGAAAGAATGAAGAGCAACAGAAATGGGAAATACATGAATAAACATAAAAACTACCTTTTTAAAGTTTTTTCTTCTCTTAACTTACTTAAAAGATAACTGAAAATTTAAACACTTCCAAGGATTACCAAACATGTGTGGAATGTTTTAACATGGAGAATAGAGACCAAGCAGCAGACCTTAATAAGGGTATTTCTGTTGAAATTTCAGAACACAGGGGACTAAAGAAGACTCCACATGCTTCCAGAGAGGAAAATCACACACACTGTATACAGAACGATAAAAAGAATTGCATTAGGACTTTTTCATAGCAACACAGAAAATAAGACATTGCCTTCACGTATTTGAAAGAAATAGTTTCTAACCTGTAATTCCATAATCATTCAATCATGTCAAAGGAAACAAAATAGAGACTTCATTAGATATTTGAGGCCTCAAAACAAAGTTACCTCCCATGCATCCTTTCTAAGACTATTTAGGAGGTGCTCCAAGAAAGAAAACATACAAGGATAAGAAATAGAAGTTTTGGCGCAAGAGAATAATAGTAACAAGGCGTCTCATGAGGACAGCTGTACACCAGATGTAGAGATTAAAACAAACTAGGGAGAAAAAAACTTAAACAACCAACTTTTAAACTATTTTCTGGGCTACTTAGTGGATCCTTTCAATCTGACAGCTTAAGTCCTTCTGGAAATTCTATTAAAGTATTTGTTGATAGTCCCACCCTTCTATTTCTCCATTTATTTTCTTGGCATATATCAGGGAAACAGCCAAATGAAACAACACAAAATTGGGTAGAAAGTGGAGGACAGAGGCATATTGGAATTTAAGGATTTTTGTTTTAGCTTGAGTTTTCCCAAAAGCAGAGCCTGCTGCAAAAACTTATAAACAGGGAGCAGGAGTAAGAGACAGAAAAGTGAGGGAATGTGAAAAGGCAAATATATAGATGCATTATTAGTATCGCCATTGTAGGCAGCTGGTACTCAGCCCCGCCTGGAACCTTCTAAGGAGTGTTTAGAATGCCTTTTGGAATTACGTACTTAAGGTTTGACTATTTTTATCCATCAACTTGTATCCCCCATTAGTTAAGGTTTGCTTTGGGGATATAAACCCCTATTGCCTTCTCGACTGAGCATGCCTGCTTGAACAGAGGGCTTCCCAATGGCAATGGTGGCACTGGAAAAACCCAAGGGCAAAAGTGCAAAATATCCAGTGCTTGAGGAAAGATGTCAGCCTGACGTAAGCTAAACTACCCACTGCATCTACACTGTAATCAGAGATGAAGCCAAGAGGATATGAGTCAGAAAGCCAAAAACAACCCATACAGTCTATCCTTTGTACCACACAGATACACCTACGCCCTAGAATAAGTTCCAGCAACCTCTAAGTCTTCAAGGTGGTTGTCAGCCACAATCTCTACATGTGACTTAACACACAAATATTAATGAAATAAGTTAACGGCCTTCACTGCTACAACTGCAGGTCCTGCAGTTATGTTTTATACTTATCATTTCCTTTCTCCACAATCCATATTATATTTTCCTCACCCTCCATCAGCACTTCTACTTTTCTAGGTTTTTAGCCTGATGGGGTGACTCAGACCTTCAGCTCTAAACAATCTAAGCTCTTGACAACCTTGCTCTTGTCAGGTCTTGGTTGCTGCAATTGCTGTTCACCACTACCACTGACTACATAAATGCCAGAAATTACCAGTGCTTTAGCTATCTCAGATGTCCAAAGCTTCAGTTTTCAACGCCTCCTCATCCTAAATCACTCCTGGTGACAGAGTCTAGTACTATATGTTATAGCTTGGGTTCTACCAGAAAGCAAAGCCCAGTCAATGAGATAATCCTATGCAGTACAAAAGGAGACCAAAGAGGATAAGGGAAGGGGGGAAAGTATATACCCAGGTGCATTTTTGTTACATAGCTTTGGGACACTGGAACTCAACCCTGGCATCTAGGGGGAATAAGCATACAGAATATACCTTAGAGTTGTTTGTTAGAAGAATAACTTGGGAAAGCATGTATTCCTATGTTTCCTTTCCTCACTGGTTGGACATTGCTCTCAAAAGTTAAACTTCCATGCATTTTGGAGCTCCATAGGTAAGCTTAACAAGTAAAAACCCATTCCCAGGTGTGGCACTGAAGAAGCCCAGTGGAGAAAAAGTGAAAAGTGCATGGTATTCACTTGAGATTATTCTGTTACAATATGAGTCAAATCCAGAATGCCCGTTGCATCCAGGCTGGAATCAGAGATGAAGCTGTGAAGATGTGGGTTAGCGTTTCAGAGGCTCTGATACAACCTTGTATGAACTTCTCAAGGAGTATGGATTTAATTTGGTAAAACATTTAAAGACTGTAAATAGAAGAATAACATAATTAGGTTTGTATTTTAGAAAGATAACACTTGAGACACTGGAGAAGATGCAGAAAATGGGATAGTAAGGAGACCAGTTTAGAGGTTTCACCTACAAATGATTGGCAGTGTCAGTGGAAACAAGGAATGAATGAATTAACAAGCTATTTCAGATACTGAATCAACAAGGAAAAGTTGAGTAAAGCTTCACTTTGAAAATTTGCTTGAAACTATTGCTGTAACGAAGTATTAACAAACTAGTCATTACTTATCAATTAGTAGGGGGTATAGAGTTTGTTGACTGAATCAATGTGGTTTCAAACTTAGGCGAATGGGTGGATCATAAGGCCAGTCACAGTAGATGCATTTAAAAAAAATAAATCAACTCATGTTAACTGTGGTTATGAACGAAAAACAATGGTAGAGGAGAAGTTAATGTAATTTTTCATTTTCACTTTCTAAATTATTATTTTGTGGATTTTTATCTTTCAGAATGAGCTGTTAGTCAATATTAGGCTCTAAAGTCAGGGGAAAAAATAAAGACATAGGAAATTTAAAGATTAGAATTGCACAAATGCATGCAAAACGCAACCTTGTCTCTTATGCCCAGAAAAATGTGGTGTTCTCGCTTTTAAAAAGTATTTTTAAAATGACATACAATAAAATTTTAAAATACTGTATGAATAGAACTCTGCAGGAAAAAACAAATCAAATGCCACTGAAATACTGAAAGTACCAATGTCTTTCACTTGATATGATGGTGATTTAAGAAGGAAACAAGTCTAATAAATCTTTTAATTTCAGCTTCTCAATTCTGAAAGAGCTTTGCACTATCCTATGCATCTCTTTAACTATTATTTGAATACTTATCAAATGAATATGTATACACAACTTTATTCCCCTTCTTAGAATTCTTATTCTTCCAAATATCTAGCACCACTCTTTTCATTTCTTTTACTAAATAATATTCAATGAGCAACTAGTATGTACCACTGTGCTACCGTGTTAATACTATCATGAGTAACATAGATGGAGGTAGTAGTTGCCCTTCTAGATGATTAAGTTCTAGATTCGTGTTCTGCTTTCAGTAGTTTAACTAATAATATAACTTCAAGTAATTCACTTAATCTTTCTGAGCTCATATTCCTCATTGTTAAAGGTAGGAAAGTGGAAAAATATTACATATACTACAAGATTATGTTGAGATAGATATTACTCATCCTTTGATGCATTCATTGATTAAATAAATACTTAACAAGTGGCTTCCATGTCTAACATATGCCAGGCTCTATATGTGTTTTGTGAATCAAAAGTAATATGACAATGCTGTGAGTTACTATTGTGTCTATGCAACAAGCTAATTGACATTTTTTGTTTGTTGATTTGTTTGTTTGAAATGTTTTTTCAGTCATTATATTCAGTAAGTTCAAGTACCAAAAGGACATTTTCTAGTTCAAACAAAGCGACTATTTTAATTGCTAAATTCAATAAATAATTTGCAAACCTGCTAAAGAAGATAGCATTTTACTTCTAAGCAGTCAAAAAGGCACTCAGCCAAGAAAACCAGAAAGTAAACTGAGGTAAGAAGAAAAATAACGAATAAAAAGAGAAGAAACTGAAGCAAGAAATTTGGGAAGATGGTTTGAACTGTACTTTCTCATAATTATGTGACCTCAAACTCTTTTTCATTAGCTTTCTTAAGTGTGAGGACTACCTGAAAATATGAGATACTTCACTGATAATCAACCTGTTCGTTGGCTGGAGTTCTGCAGAGCACTTTATAAGGTGACTGACTTACCACAAGGTGTTTGAGATATCATCTGTTTTTTGATATTTGCATTACCTGACCTTTGAAACCAAGTTCCACACATATCTTTACATTATAATATAGTATTTTTTTTCAAGTACAAGCAGTAGACATGGCAGAAAATTAATTATACAGAGTTGAACTTATTTTACTGAGAACAGACAAGGAGTAAACACAAAAGGAGATAAATATTTTATTATAATGCCCACAACTTTTATCGAGCCTTACTTCTTTACATATTTTGATGGGATTAATTCTACATAAGTGTTTTATGCCATTTGTTATCTACAATGCAATATCAGTTTTTCTGCCTGTTCAAGGCTTTATTGTAAATATATGCACATACATGTATATTTTATGATCTCAAGGAATTTGAAAGCCTCTCACATATACCACCTGTTTCCTTTACTACCACTTTAGTTTCAGGGCTGACGACCAGGAACAATAAATAAATCTGGATTGAAATGCAGTAAATAAGAGTTAAAAATCAGGAGATGAACCTAAGTAACTTTGGAAATGAGTGGCATCTCTAAGATTAAAAGTAAAAGGAACTCTACATAAGCATGGTACTCTAGTTAACGAAGTTATTTCTTAGTTAAAATAACTAGGGTACAAGTTAAAAATTCTGATATTCCAATACATGTATGCTAGAATTGACAGATGGCAGGAGCCAGGATTATCCCTGTTGGAATGGGAGTGTACAGATAAACAAGGGGATAAGGCTAAAATGATATATGTGATATTGGATTAGAGTTGGAGACATCAGTATGAACACTCATGTTTAGCTCAAAATTGATACAGATGACTATATATAGAAATATATATGTGTGTAGGCCGGGCATGGTGGCTCACACCTGTAATCCCAGCACTTTGGGAGGCCGATGCGGGTGGATCAAGAGGTCAGCAGATCGAAACCATCCTGGCTAACACGGTGAAACTCCATCTCTACTAAAAATACAAAAACTTAGCCGGGCATGGTGGCAGGCACCTGTAGTCCCAGCTACTTGGGAGGCTGAGGCAGGAGAATGGCATGAACCTGGGAGGTGGAGCTTGCAGTGAGCCTAGATCACGCCACTACACTCCAGCCTGGGTGACAGAGCGAGACTCTGTCTCAAAAAAAAAAAACAAAAAAAAAGAAATGTGTGTGTGTGTGTGTATATATATATTTCTGTGTGTGTATGCACAGCTTAGCATAAATACACATAGGGTAGTATGGTTCCTTGCTCTGTAAGCTGAGAGGGCCCAGAAGTAACTACACACTTGTACCAATAAGCATAACCTGTGTCCAGATCTTGGTTCCTAACAAAAGAACACTGACTAAAGGAATCAGGGCACACTGTAGAGATGACTAATCCTAGAACTGGCACAGGAAATAAACAAGATGAGCCTGGAAAATCTTGTAGTGCCAGAAATGAAAAAATGTGCTAGTAAACACACACACACACACACACACACGAATCCTACATTTGCCAAGGTATGTCAAATAAATATAGAAGTCAATTGAAGGAGCTCCCAGTGGCCAAATCTGGAATATGTAAGCAACAAAATAATTAAAAAGTTATTGGATTATGACCTGAAGTATAAAATTAATATCTATGAGCTCATACTGAATGATTGAATACATAAATAAAAGGAGAAGTAGAAAAAAGTCTCCCATGCAGAAGAATCCCCAGAAGTTTATGCAACAATTTCACCCTCAAGATGGGGAAACAAAACTTCCTATTCCTAAAATGTGGACTGCTCACAGTGACCAATTCTAACAGAAAGGAATTTTACAAAATGCCTAGTCAATACTCTGTAAAATTGTCAAGGTCATCAAAAACAAACAAAAAAAAACTATGAGAAAATATAACAAGCCAAGAAAAAAGTAAGGAGACATAACAACTAAATTAATGGTTGAATGGTGGTATCTAGGACGAGATACCAAAACAAAAAGGATATTAGGTAAAAACTTAAAAAACTCTAATAAAATATAGACTTTAGGTAATGACAATGCATCAATCTTAGTTAACTGATTGTAACAAACATACAATACTAATGAAAGACACTAATGATAAAATACTAATGAATGATGTTAATGACAGGGAAAAAATGGCTGTGGAGCTTATGAGAGTACATAAGAGAGTACAAAGGAGCCCTTTGTATTATCTTCTCAATTTTTCTGTAAGTCCAAAACTGTTCTAAAGAACAAAGTATATTTTTAAAAATAAATAGACACTCAAGAGGCCTTTGATAAAATGTCAATCTTTATAAATTTTTTAAAAATTAAAAATGATAAGATACTTCCTCAGCATGATATATTGGAGAAATTTCTAAACTCAGAAGCTTGGAAATAAATCACAGAGGAAATTTTACACTGATTAAACAACTTTCAAGTTTCAAAAAAATCTCTCAAAGGATTAAAAAACTAAGAAAATATAGTCAAAGTAAAAACAATAAGAATTGGTTTTCTGAATATATATAGAAGCCCTTATACATTTAATTTTTTTAAAAATCCTCTATTTAAAAAGGGGCAAAGGTCATAAGAAGGCAATTGAAGATAGAGAAAATTAAAGGACTAAAAAAATGGAAAATCATTTTGTCTAACTGCTACTCAAAGAAATAAATATTAAAGCAAAAAAGAGATACACTACCATTCTATGTCTATTTAAATCCAAAACTGTATACATATAAAATTATACATATATATAGCTGGCTATTACGTATATGTGGTTATATATGTATAACCACATATATTGTTGTAGGAAATAAAACAGTTTCATCAGACAATGCTGGTGAAAGTATCAACGACTGTATAAACTTTTAGCATATTTTTATAAGATTCTATTGTGCCCATGTGACTCTAATAATCTCTCTCACAAACTGGAAAACGGTTTCTGTAAAGGGCCAGAAAGCAAATATTTTAGGCTTTGTGGGTCACATAAGCTCTGTAGCCACCACTCGATTCTATTGTGGTACAGAGACAGCAGTCATACACAATATGTAAATGAATGCATGTGGCTGTGTTCCACGTGTAGCAGTAGTCCAGATTTGGCGTATAAACCATAGTTTTCCAACCACTGAATAAGGAATAACAAAAGTGAAAGAAAATGAATGAAACAAGATTACATATAACATATGGTCTCAACTACATAAAAAGTATTTGTAGAGAAAAATGCCAGCAGAAACAGCATTAAAATGTTGACCAGCTTTTCCTCTGGATAATAGAATAAAGACTTTCACCCCATTATTCCTACACTTGCAACTTTTTAATGTTTCAAAAATAAGAAAAAGGAGTCCTAAAGGTAGTTTCTTTGATTTGTTTTTATCAGCAAGCTGGAGATCCCCGGGCCAATTTAAGATTTGAAAGTATTCTTATGTGTAATATTTATACACATTCAAGAAAATGTCTAAGTTAATCCTCATCCAATTCTCTATAAAAATGGGCTCCTTGCAACATTCAAAAATTACATTTTTAAATATTACTTTTTCCCATCAATTCAGATTTTGATTCTGTGTCTATTGTTAGTTATTAATGAAATGCTTCACTTCTTCCGGAGCTTCTGATACTTTCCAAAGATCCCCTAAAGCCACTGTATTGGAAAATGTTGCCTGCTTTTCCAAAGCTCTTTTTAATGACTCATGTTCTTAATAACCTCTGTTTAAGTGACAAAAGAACCACTGTTGTTAGGAGTGGTGTACAGTGCATTACACAAGTTTACCCTGGCAAGCCGCAGGGGCTAATCTGCAATCCTGTGTCAGCACTTTTCTGTCCCACCAGTATGGACACAGATGGGTGTGCAAACTGCTCGAGGCTTCTCAAAACATCAAAACAAAGGCCTTTATCAGCTCAATGCTGACCACAGTTCCCTACTGGATTGCTTAAAAAAAAAAAAAAAAAAAGTTGTGTTTTTTTTCCTTAACTTTCCATATACAAAACACCTCTCACCTGAGAGAAATCAGATTTCATTCACAGCCTAGGACTTAAGTTTATTATTCCGGTGACAGTATGTAATTGTTCCCTTTGGAAAAAGGGAAAATGAAGCCTTTTTCAGTCTTTCTCTAAGAACTTACAAAACAATCCAAGAGCTTTCTGAATACACGGGATGCAAACCAAGGACAACTAGTTAGCCTGCAGCAAAAGTACACTGTTGGCCTGAAACTACATAAATAAAGGAATATGGAAAACTGAAACCATTATCTGAGACCACTGAGACCATTCCAGGGAGAGAACGATGTACTTCTTTTTCTTGAAGCATCTTCTCTGCTTTGTTATCACTCAAAGAGCACTACCCCTGCCACCTTAAAGGTAGTCATCTCTTTTCCTTCCCCTCACCCATTGTTCTCTCTCAAAAGACATTTGTGCTATAGAGTTTGCCATTTTCTACAGCTTAGATTTATGCATTTTTATCTCTTTCCCTTACTAGAAATATATTCTTCTTGGGGGCAGAGACCACAGTCTGTCTATTTAACGATGTGCTGTTTTCTACAGTAAATATGTGATTAAATACTTGCTGAATGTGCAGATGAATAACAGAATAATTTGGTAAAAAGATACTAGATTGCTAATCAGATAATATGTATTCTAGTTCAGGCTTTTTAATCAACCATCTAGGTGTATTAGTGAGGTTTCAACTATGCTAATGCTGGGTAACCACCACCCCAAATCTTGGTAACTGACATCAGCGAGCATTCACTTCAGGTTTGCTGTGATCCTGCTATGCTTGTTGGCATTCAGCCTTCAAGTTGGGTTCAGGTTGGCTCCATATGTCTCTTCCTTCTGGGACCAACAGCTACTCAGGGAATGTTTTCATGGTGAATGTCAGAAGCACAAAGAACAAAGCAGAAATACGTGAACTTCCTACAGCCTCAGTTTGGAACTGACACGTTCACTTCCACCTACATTCCATTGGCCTAAGCAAATCACATGGCCAAGCCCAACATCAGGAAGGCAAGGAGGTATACTTCACCAACAGTAACAAACAATAATCGACCACATTAAACATGTAAAAGTCATAAAGTTGCCATTTCTGGAATAAAGAATGACAATTCTAGTCCTGACTGTTGGGCTCTTTTGAAGGTCAAATGGTTTGATGTAAACACTACTACATTAAAATTCAGTTTAACCACGAGTTAGATATTGTATAGGCACCAGATGATTAAAAATGACCAAGTCATTTTTTTCTTACAGAGAAAAAGTGACTACAATTAAAATACCATATGATCATTGCTATAATTTGTGTATAAAATATTGTGGGAATAGGTGATAGAGTTAAGTAAATCTGAGTGATAATGGGAAGGCTTTACAAACAAAGTGATGCCACTTTAAAATAAATAAGAATTGGAGTGGGGCATGATGGCATGTTCCTGTAGTCCCAGCTACTCAGGAGGCTGAGACATGAGGATTGCTTGAGCCAAGGAGTTTGAGGCTGCGGTGAGCTATGATTGTGCCACTGCACTCTAGCCTGGACAACAAAGAGAGACTCTGTCTCTAAAAAAAAATTTTAAATAAATAAATATTAAGGATGCAAATAGTGAAGTGAAAGAAAGTACGAAGAGAGACTTTATCTTTATCAGGGTACCTATAACTTACTCTCTCAGTAATATTTTCTTTTTTAGGGTGAAAAGGAGGGATTTGAAGCAAATATGGCAAAAAGTTGTAATCTGATTAATCCAGATTTTAGAATAATACATGTCACATTATTTACTGTGTTTACTTGAAATATCTTATAATCAAAAAAATTATAGGGAAGGGGTGGGAGTGGGGAAGATCAAAAAACTATCAGGTACTATGCTTAAAAACTTTTTTCTTGTTTTAAAATACATCCCTGGAGACAAAAAAAAAAAAAAAAAGAGAAGGAGGCTATTCTGGGCTGAAAGAGCACAAGTTGTCGAAAAAGCAATTTTCATCGATTGTAGTGTGTGAGACAAAATGGTGGAAAAGAATATGGCAAGAGAAATGGGAAGGGGTAATTTTCTCTTTCTAGGGCTGCCCTAATGAGTACCACACACTGGGTGGCTTTAAACAGAAATTTATTGTATCACAGTTCTGGAGACTAAAATTCTGAAGTCAAGGTGTCAGCAGTGGTGGTTCCTTTGGAAGGCCCTAAGGAAGAATCTGTTCCATGTCAGAGATGGGAGACCAGCTTGTGATGACAGGTGTCATGCCCTAGCATTTCCTTGATAATAGATACATCACTTTAATCTTTGTCTCCATCTTCACATAACATTCTCCTTCTGCAGCTCTGTATCTTTCTTTTTTCTTTTCTTTTTTTCTTTCCCTCCCTCCCTCCCTCCCTCCCTTCCTTCCTTCCTTCTTTTCTTCTTTCTTTCTTTCTATCTTTCTTTTCTTTTCTTTTCTTTCTTTTTTTGACAGGGCCTTGCTCTGTCACCCAGGCTGGATTGCAGTGGTAACATCACTGGTCATTGCAACCTTGACCAGCTGGGCTTAGGCAATCCTCCCACCTCAGCCACCTCAGTAGCTGGGACTACAGGAATGTGCCACAATACCTGGCTAGCTTTATTTTTTGCGAAGATGGGGTCTTGCTATGTTGCCCGTGCTTGTCTCAAACTCCTAAGCTCAAGTGATCCTCCAACCTTAGCGTCCCAAAGTGCTAGGGTTACAGGCATGAACAACTATGCCCAGCTTTTTTTTCTTTTTCTTTTTCTTTGTCTTTTTCTTTTCCTTTGAGACAAGTTCTCACTCTGTCCTCCAGTCTGCAGTGCAGTAGCATGACCATGACTCACTGCATCCATCTTTGTGTCTTTATTCAGCCATCTTCCCACTGTGTTCAAATTTCCTCTTCTTGTAAAGATACCAGTCATGTTGAATAAATGGCCTGTGCTATTCCAGTATGACCTCATCTTCATTTAACTAATGTCATCTGCAATGACCCTGTTTCCAAATAAGACCACATTCTGAGCTACTGGGGATTAGGACTTAACTGACGTTTTGGTTTGGTGGGGACATCATTCAACATCATCAGGTAATGCTTGGCTATTATTAACAAATTTTCAAACTAAAAATTCAAAGGAAGAGCATAATATAGTGTTAACCATTTGGAAGACCTCCTCAGGGTACCTATAACTTAGCTGACTCTGTGGAAGAAAGGAAATCCTAAGAAGGATGATGCTTTATGTTTCTTCCATCTTGCTATTCATGTGCATCCCAGGTTCACTCACATTATGCTCTGTTTCAAACCAGCCCACACTGGGTGACTCACTACCCTGCTTCACTGCCATTTGCCAACCAGTTTCATCATCCAAAGACAAAACCCTCTAGCTATTACCACCACTCTCTTGAACTGCAATGCTTTGCCCTGAAACTTCTTTTTTTTAACCCTGCACTCCCCAGAAACTAATATGAACACCATGATCTAGCACTAATGGTCTGCCTCATGTTTCCATCTCTAAGAAGATTTCATTAGTAAACCCTTCACAATGCATGGAGTACTTAGGCAGAATTTTCAGTCCCTGTAATCTATTTTCCAGTTTACAGCTATAAAAACACTGAATAATTTCGTATCTGTTCTACAGAGTACTTGGCCCATCCCTTACTCTAGCTAAGTGGCTTTTCCCCTCCAACTGCTTGATCTGGCTCTTACCAACTTCTCTATGCCCCAGCTCACACCCTCTCTTTTCTGCTTGCTAGTCTCTAAATCCACTTCCTTCTGAACCTTAAACATGCCAAGGTCTTTCTCCCCTCCAAGCCTTTCCACTAGGCCTGGACTTTAGAGTGTCCTCCTTCCAGCTCCTCACATATGTGCTCTGCTCATTTTCAAACTTAATTTTCATTCTCAAACACCACTTCTTTGGATAGGCTTTCCCTGATCATTCTATCTAAAACACCTATATTCTCTGATTTATTACCCTTTCTATTTCCTTCTAGAGCTAATTGTTCATTTCTTTATTTACTGGTCCACCATAAATCTCCTTTATAAAAACAGATAATATGTCCATTGAGTTCTCCAATAGTCCATGCTCCTAATACAGTGCTTGGCACATATAGGTGCCTAATAAATATGAATTGCTGAAAAAATAAACCTGTGGGCTCAGGCTTTCTAAAAATTTTCACAAGTTTGGACTCAAAGCAGGAAATGTAGAAGTACTTGCCTTGGCCACCTGTTAGTGCTAGCGCCCTAGGAGATCCCTGGTTCTGTTACCCAGATTCTGGGCCTGGGTTAGACTTTATTCTAAAGCCTCTTACCTTGGGCTCTTGACATAGAGCCAAAGTTCTGGTTTCCAAACTTTGCTTACAAGAAATGTGGACCTAGAATATCAACTGATCTCCTCCTTGGCTTTTCCTGAACTTGACCACTTACATATTGAGTATTATAATATCTGCTGCTCCTACTTAATTAACAACCACAGAATTAATCACAGACTTTCCAGAATCTTTGTTTGACTCAATTCCTGTCCTCCCTATCTCTTCTCTCTATCTTCCCACTCTAAATCTTCCCTCTGCTTCTACTCCTATCTTGGCATAACTGTAAGTATTAGGTTGGTGCACAAGTAATTGCGGTTTTTGCTGTTGAAGGCACAATTACTTGTGCGCCAGCCTAATATAAAAGGGTGGTTAACATGTATACATCTTTAAAAGATAATCATTCCAATTCACAATAGACTCTTATTGGTGGTTTGTGGAAAACTCCAAGTATATCCGTCTCATTGAATACAATAAACCTCCATGTCAACCATTAAGATTTGTGCATTTATCAACTTCAATACAGATAGGAGCTAAATCTACACTGGGTACTTTTGAACAATGTTCAACATACAATTGAGGCCATTTACGACATTGACAATGGGTATGCCTTAAAGACTCTCTTCTTGTTCACCTAGTTCTACCACTTTCCTTAAATTCCAGTGTCCATAATGCATTTAAGAAAAGCTACTGTGAGTTGCCTGGATATTTTCCAAGCTCTGGATACCATGGTTAGTCACATGGAATGTGGAATAGGCTAGACATCTTGGAATTGCTCTTGTTAAATTAGTGTAAGAGACTGACCCAATTGCTTTAATAATCATTATTTATTTAACAAGTTCCTGTGAAGAAAGCTATGCAGTTGTCCTGTGAAGTAGCTTCTTAAAAGGTTTTTATTTTGTCTGGATATGATAAAGATCATTACATGGTATGTCTAACTGATGACTTAGTGCTCTTCTAGTACATAGACACTTCTATGGGAAAAAGAACTAGACAATAAGTACTAATGTCTTAATACATGCTATGTTTCCAATTCAATTTGCTTTGATAAAAATCAGATAATCCCCAGGAACACAAATATTTGTCTACAGTGATTGGACATTCTGTTAAAATTGGCATTCTCAGTCCATCCAAACATTCATTTGTCCTTTATACAACCCACATATTGTCAAGAGGTTAAAAATGTTGAAAAATTCCTGTGGCATCCTTAGTCTTTGTCCTATCTGGCAGAGAAACATCAGGATCCGTAATTTTCTTTTCAACATAGCATGTTATTTATTCACAAGCAATGCTTCTCTGTCTTAATCAACAAAATGGGAAACAGATTTTTACATTTTAAAAGCACTATAAATTCATAACATTTTTCCTTTGAAGTAAAATGTTTTATATAATTTCAATGAAATATGAAAAGAATTCATATGATCAGAAGGCTTAACAATTAAAAATATAATAACTTGTCCTCTGTGGGAAAGACTAAGATTTTAAAGATGAACAGCTATTATTAGAGAGCTTGGTAAAGTAATTTTAAAATATAGTAGTTCTTATATTCTAGAATATATTTCAAAATATGAATCAACCTTAAATATAATTACATATGACAGTTCCTATTTAGGCATTTTTTAAAGTATTACATTTTACCTTGGTTTCAAGTTTCCTGGTACCAAGGTAAAATGTACCTTAAGAAAAGATAAGTTATCTATTCCAATAAAACCATAGTAGACAAAGCCTTTATCAAATGTGTCAAGTACCTGTTAAATTTTAAATTATCATAAGACTAACTATAGAGGACACCTTCATACTTTCAAGGTTAATATCTTTATATACACACCTAATGTGCTTTCCAACAAGACTTTAAAAATGCAGAATTACTATTACTAATACAGGACAATTAATATTAGTCACCAAAATCAAAAGCATAGGTGGGTTTCACTTCTCTCAATCAGTGTCAACTCTTTAGAAAAAAAAAAAAGTGCAACATGAAGGAAATTTCTCAGATCATTATCACTGGAAAAGGAAGTTAGAACTCAGCTCTAATCTGGGAGATGGGAGCCCTTAAAACAGTGTATTGGATAGAATCTTATTAAATTGTATAATAATCATGTCACTACTAAAGGGCAAAGCAATAGACTACCACTTCTCCTAAAGTGATTTGCAGCCTAAAGTGGATGCCTGAATTACCACCTTTATTAACCTAGTCCACTACCTTTATCTACCTAGTCCACTGACCACCCTTCTTCTCTTCACACAATTTTCCATCTCCTTTGCCTCCCACAACCTGGTCTTGCCCAGTGAGCCCATCCTGATTAACCCCAACCAGCACTACAGCTTCACTCTCACACTGTTCCTCTACTCAAGGATATTTTGCCTTGGGTCTATGTTCAGCAGTTGTCTGTCTCTCTGTCTCTCTCTCTCTCTCTCTCTCTCTCTCTCTCTCTATGTGTGTGAGTGGGGGTGTGTGGGTGTGTGTGTGTGAGTGTGTGTAAGTTCTGGACTCATTCATGCTGTGCTCAAATCCAAGCTCTGCTTTTACTACCATGAAGCAGGTTGACTAACCTCATCAAGCCTCAATGCCCCCATCTGTAAAATGGGAATTATAACTGAATTTACCTAATAGGGGTACTGTGAAGAGAAAATGAAGCAATGCAGGTAAAGCACTCAATACAGCGCTAGTAGAGAGTGAACACACAATAAGTATCACTAATTATTATTTTTGTTTATATTTATTATTTCACAAACAGAGAGGCACTTCTGTTTAGTACAAAGGCAATATGTTTTATATTATTTTGTATCATTCTGCAAGTATCATGACTGCACTGTTTGAACTAAAATCAGGACAAATGACTTGGCAAATCACAGGCATTTACGTGGCAAAGAAATAGAAGCATTGATATAAAAAACAGTGCCAGGTAATCAGGATGGGAAAATCACTGTGCTTTGCTTTTCTAATAGAGTGAGTTTTCAGATAAGAGTATGCCAGGTTTATACAAGTTAAGGGGCAGGATTCTGAACTTATGGACAAGATAAGACAAGTATTTTTCTCTTCCTGTGTGGGATGCATGAATACAGGCACCTGTGCAGTATAGTAGGTTAGTGCTCTTAAGGAAAACCTTATCTTTTATCTTTTTTTTTTTTTTTTGAAATGGAGTTTCACTCTTGTCACCCAGGCTAGAATGCAGTGGTGTGATCTCAGTTCACTGCAACCTCCGGCTCCCAGGTTCAAGCAATTCTCTTGCCTCAGCCTCCTGAATAGCTGGATTTACAGGTGCCTGTCGCCATGCCCACCTATTTTTGTAGAGACGGGGTTTTGCCCTATTGGCCAAGCTGGTCTCGAACTCCTGACCTCAGGTGATCCACCCACCTTGGCTTCCCAAAGTGCTGGGATCATAGGCATGAGCCACTGCACCCGGCCGGAAAATCTTATATTTACTTCCCAAAATTTGTTCTAAGAATAACATTAAAGTCAAAAACCTTCCCCATTCTGGGTAGGAGGGGCCAGAAGACAGATCAGGGGGTCAGTAGACTTACTGTCATGGGAAAACCAAAGCTAGAGGTGAGCTGTTGATAGGGCAAGAACCCTTGTTGACAAAGAAAATGGGTCAGAAAGGTCATGGTGTTCTAATGTCTTCATTAGACAGAACTGACGAGTGCTTTCAAGTCTGTTAACAGGATTATTTTGGAAAATCCCAGCTTAACTCTTAGAATTTCATCTGCTTAACTGCAACTTTGTCAATATTGCACATGTATGTTTATATTAAGTAAGGACTAAAACCTTTTGAAACCCTGCCAATAAGTAATATGAAAGACAGAGAGGTGGCTGAAGATTGGTAGAACAAGAAAACAGCTCCAACAGGATCTGTTCACGATAGAATGGCTCCTTTAAAGAGAGTAGCCAGAATAGACACACCTCTAGACAAATGTAAGTACAATACATTCTAAAGTCAAATACAAGTGCTTTTTATTATCTTACATCGTTTATAAGCCATACTCCTGTTCCAAAGCATTTATGTGGATAATTGAAAAATAACAAATTTCTTTCCTTGAACCTCCGTTTCTCACAGAGCTATAATACCTAGGGCAGATGCTCCGTGTGGCAAGGGACAACTGTGGCTCTCAGGTCATCCAGTGGTCTTATCCTTATGGCTATTCCCTTTTACTGCCCTTCCCAACATTGAATGGAACCAATACACATTCACTCATGGGAATAGAATGGCTCCCAATAATTGTTTATTTTCATGCTCCTAATCTTCACAGTCTTCACACTCTTCCACTGACTTTGCTTTATTTCCAAGGTGAAATATTTATATTCCTACTTTATCTTATTTTAATAGCTGATTTATTGTTGTGTCTCATATTGTGTTTTTAAAAATGTCACTGCTGACAACCCTTTAGATTTTGTATTGGAAGAAAAAACAACCATCCTATACTGGTGTAGAACTATAGCCTAAAAGGCAAAAATCATGTGGTCCATTATGAACTCACCACCAAATACATACAAACTATATTTTATGTCACTATTAGACAGAACATAAAATTAAAAATTATTGAAACTAGGTTTAAGTATTCAGTTGTTCATTATACTATTTTCTCTACTTAATGTATGCTTGAAATTTTCCATCATAAAAAATTAAGACAAAAAAGTGCTCTGGCTGGGCATGGTGGCTCACACCTGTAATCCCAGCACTTTGGGAGGCTGAGGCAGGTGGATCACAAGGTCAGAAGCTCGAGACCAGCCTCACCAACATGGTGAACCCCGTCGCTACTAAAAATACAAAAATTAGCTGGCCGTGGTGGCATGCACCTGTAATCCCAGCTACTCGAGAGGCTGAGGCAGGAGAATGGCTTGAACCTGGGAGGCGGGGGTTGCAGTGAGCCAAGATCATGCCATTGCACTCCAGCCTGGGTGATAGAGCGAGACTCTGTCTCCAATAAATAAATAAATAAATAAGTGCTCTAAGTTATATCTTTTGATTTCAGATGACACCAGACAGCATCCTAGGCATATCAGAGCTTCAGGGTTCCTCTCTTCAACCTTGGGATGCTCATGGGAGGAAGAAGGTGTTTGTTTTTAGTATGAGTTACTTCAGAGAGAAAGTGCCCAATTTTCTCACAGGGGTGGTCCAGACATGAAATGCAATACATTTGATTTTTATTTTCTTTTCTCTCTTTTTTTTTTTT
>NW_012122487.1:771480-874000 GCF_000951035.1 Colobus angolensis palliatus
TTTTTTTTTTTTTTTTTTTTTTTTTTTGACATGGGGTCTGTCTATCACCCAGGCTGGAGTGCAGTTGAGTGCTCATAACTCACTGCAACCTTGAACTTCTGGGCTCACGTGATCCTCTGGCCTCAACTTCCCAAGTAGCTGGGATTGTGGGTGCAAGTATATTTGTTTTTTAAACTAGATGGATGCAGGGTAATGAAAAGTATGGAGGCTTTGGTGTTGGACAGACTAGATTCAAATCCTGCTGTCTGCACCACTAGAGGTAAATTACTAATTTATCTATCTTGTTATCCACTGTTAAGTTAATATCAGCTTCATAAAGTTATTATAAGTAATGTGCCTAATGATAAATCTGGAAAATAGTAGATGCTCAATTCATGCTGACTTCCTTCCTGTCACAGTTTCAGTTGCTAATCACATAACATTAAGAAACCCCAAAGACTTTCTAGATATAACTCTGGAAGCTTTTTTAGTTCCCCAGCCAGTAACAGCTTGGCATATCTAAAGCTACTTTACATTATTAATAGGACTATTATTAGATGAGAAGCATGTCTTTAGACAGATTAACTACCAGGTAGTATGGTATACTAGGAAAGACAATAAACTCTTTGTTATGAATGTGAATTCTCATCTCTACTCTCTCATTAGGATGCTGTTGCATTTAAAAGGGACATCTAATCACTTTTTGTTTATGGAGAAGAAATATTTCAAAAGTAATTTTAAATTCTTTACTTTCTAAAACATAGAGAATGATCTATCATATGTCTACATGGAGGGTGACTAAAATATATGAAAGTAACAATTTGATATGTCACTATATCAAATGGAGAGAGATCAGCTTGGTTTACATCAGATATGAAAACTATGCTTATTAGATTTTGACAATGTAAAATACTATACAAATAGAAGGTTTTGACTCTGAATCAAATGGCCTTAGCCACAGCTCACTGAAAATAGTTGTGTTGTATGATTATTATTGTTTTTATTATGATGAAAGCAGGATTGTGAATTTAATGCAACAAGTAGCTGCAAATTAATTGAAGCCCAGAATAGAGTATGTGATCTCAGATGTCAGAGACACCAGACACCTGGCTGGCCCTGCACTTAACCATAGCCTTTGCAAGTTATTTCACATTTCAGAACCCCAGTTGCCTCATCTATAAGGTAAGACATCTCTATCTCTCAAAGTTGTTTAAAACTTAAATAAGAAAATGCTGGTAAAATGTTCCTGGCATTTAGTAAGGGCTTAAAAATCAATTTTCTGCATAAATTTCCACTTTTAGAAATATCTTACTAGTTTTTATGAATAATGCTGATTTTTCTTCAGTTAAAATTCAAATTTTTACTTTTCATGTTTATGAGTTACACATCATTGTCTGTGTGTGTGTGTGTGTGATCACACATTTACATTTAAAAAAAAAACAGCCAAATCTTAACAAAATAGCAAGAGGATGATGTTGAATATGGCTAAACAGTCTGTATGGGTGCAACATGAGACTCAGGAATAGCCTAAAAGGTTTGAAGGACTGTATAAGTCTTAGGAGGACACTGATTGTTTGTTTGCTTGTTTGTCTGTTTTTCCATCAAAAGCCACTTAAAGCATTTCCCATTACACCCTGAGTTACAAACAACTTGTGTAGGCACATTGGCTGAGACAATTTGCAAATCACTCTTGAATAACAGAGGAATCACACCTCTGGCATATTGCATTTCTAGAGAATTCAAAGTTTAGAAGATAAATAGCATATACACTTTACATATACATATACTTTAGAGTCTGCATTTGAGATGCTAGACTTTGAACAATTGCAGAAGGAGACAGAATTCTCTTTAAGTGGAAAATCAGCTTTAATTAAAGAAAGGGACCAATAAAATCTGGACAATGCAGGATGTGACCCAGTGCTCTGACACTGACACAGACCAACAGGTGACTCAAAACCTGAATGATGGAAAGAAACAAAAACACAAACTGAACAACCCAGATCAAGCACTTCCCCAGACCACATTTATCATAATACTAAGGGGTTGGAGTAAAGGACAGGCTCCTGTTAGTATCTAAAGCATCCTTTGGGTTTGTTATATGCAAATAAAATGTGCAGCTATACATTTTTTTTCCATTGTTTAGACTGAGTTTTTCTCAAAGATGACGCAGTTTTGTCTAACGTGATACCAAACAATATTTACAGAGAAACAATATCAATAATAGAAGATGCCAAGAGCAGGCCTTAATCTTATTTGAGACACCACCTCTTATGCCTATACTCCAAATATTGACTCTAGCTATTGCAATTTTCAGGACTCTCACTACGAGATGGGATTTAGAACACTTGTGGAAGTCAAGTTTCTTTATTTAGAGGCTCAATATAATTGGTGCTCCCAGAGCAGAAAAAACACATGAGCTTTATTGGTTTAGTAGGAAAAAATTTTTTTACTGTCCCCATGCCAAATTGAAAGAACAAATTATCTGCCTTTATACTTCATCTCTCTCATAAGTCTTCCTCAATGTTCAACCCCTTATTTTTCTTCTTCCCTTATATTCTCACAGTTACTTTTCCCAAAAGTTATTCTTCTTTTCCTCACCTTATATCAACAAGAAAATCATTTAACTGATGAGACTACTTGCCCCCCAGTTTACATTTCTTTTCTAAAGACAGACTTTCCCCCACAAGGAAATCCCTGCCAGGAAGACAACTCCACAACTACCACCACCACTCCATCACCCCCACCTTCTTATCCTTGGAGTGAGAAAACTCAGACATTTATCTGGAGTTAAAAGTGTCCTTGCCTGAGAAAGTATGAACCTCCGAGACAAGAGAGGAAATGCTGTAGACAATAGCAGAAGCTGCACAGTCCACAAATGCTCAACTTCATACCACACCCATTGGTGGAATCTGTTACCAGCAACACTCATTGCTCTAAGCACTATTATTTATTGGGGATAAAAGAGAAAAATTATCTGCTTTGAAAGTCAACTCAGCTCCAATTATGATACATATGAAAGTAGAATATCTTTGCTTTTCTGAGCTAGAAACTAGACAGGGAAGTCCTTGGCTTTCTAAACTTTCTCTTCTCGTATACCCTGAGCACAATGTCTCTCCTGAAACTCCAAGATTAATTGGAGTAATTCCAGGTCAAACTGTAAAGTAATAATGGCAGGGAACATGATGATAAACACAGGGAACACTGTTTGGAAATTTTATCAAAATTCTCTAATAATTATATCTACAAATGAATCTTAGTGTTTAGTCTTATAATTAGAAAAGGAAGTCTAACTAAACAGGAAATATTTAACATCTAACCTAGTTAAAATAATGAAAAGAATAAAGAAGAATAAGGAAAAAGAACAATGAAAGTACCAGGCATAATACACATCCTCTAGAGATCCCTCCTTCCTTATTTGTCTCCCCATAAGTGAAGCTTATCTCCCCATAAGTGAAGTAAAGCTTATCTCCCCATAAGCTTCTCTCCCCATAAGTGAAGTTGCTCTAACTCCCAGGCTCTTCTTCCTCCTTTCCATGGCATCTCTCAACTCAGTCCATAACCATATATCTGCCTCTCTCCAGCTCATGTCTAACAATGCCTTAGCCATATGGTCTGCCACATTCCCAAATATAATTCACCACTGGACTATATAGGACTCTGTGGTCACAGGCTCTGCAGCCTAAGGGCCAAACTAATGCCCCTCCCTGTCACTTTGCTTTATGCTTCTAGTTATTTGGAAGACAAAGTCAAATCTCAACTTTACTCTTTATTTCAACTCTCTTGGCTTCCGTCTTCATCTACAAAATGGGCTAGACTGAGCCATCTTAGATGGTTTTTAGCTTTAGAAATACTTCATATACAACACCTAGCGCAAGGCTTAGAGCATATTAGGTACTTCATGAACAGTTGATAGCAACAGCAGTAGTAGCAGTATAACAGCAACAATAATAATGACAATACTAAATAGTAAATCCTAAATAGTATTAGACAATACTAAATAGTAAATATTAAATAGTATTAGATAATACTAAATAGTAAATTAGAAGTAAACAATCTCATGTTATGAAATAAGTACTAAAGCTTCATTAATAAAAAGTTGATCATTTATTTCAAAATATATATTGATCCAATAAAATGCATAGGTATCAGAAATGTTTCAATATTATATCTACTCTGTGCACACATCTCATGAGTTAGTATGATCAGCATTTTCCAGATGAGGGGAATGAGACATGGAAGGATTAAATAATTCACACAGGGCTAACCAGTTGTAGCATCCTTACCCTTTTTATGCACCCAGTTATCTGACCCTGGAACCCACACTGTTATTTCACTGTTATTTCACTTTTCTTACATTGAGAAATTTGCATTCACTTCAGTACTAGAGAAGTAGACAACGGGCTTCTGCTACTGAAAGCCAACTCAATTCAGTTTGAAGTGAGTTCTGCAATTAGAGTTTTCATGGTTCAACATCTCATCAGTGAATCCACAATCTTTCCCTTCTAGTAATCATCCTTGTTAAGCCAAAGTTGGTACTTGGGACCCTCCTGTCTCCCTCCCTCACTCTCATCCCTGCCTTCCTTTTACCCTGCCCGGAGATCCTCAGTGGACACAGGTAGAACACTGATTGCCCTCAATGTTCCCCTCTAAAAACACAAAAATGCTCACCCAAACCATCCTCTGTTAAAAAATGACCATCATTTTCTCATTAAAGCTCTTGTAAACTCGGTATCTTTCTAATTCACCAGCTGTGAGAAAGGGAAGCAATTTAATGAAACTAATCCATCCTCAAAAATTACTAAGAAGCAATGCATCTAGGCATACTTACCTTGCTTGTAAACAAAACATTTAGGCCGGGCGCAGTGGCTCATGCCTGTAATCCCAGCACTTTGGGAGACCGAGGCAGGTGGATCACAGGGTCAGGAGTTTAAGACCAGCCTTGCCAAGATGGCGAAACACCGTCTCTACCAAAACTACAAAAATTAGCCGAGCATGGTAGCAGGTGCCTGTAATCCCAGCTACTTGGGAGGCTGAGGCAGGAGAATTGCTTTAACGTAGCAGAGGTTGCAGTGAGCCGAGATCATGCCACTGCACTCCAGCCTGGGTGACAGAGTGAGACTACATCTCAAAAAATAAAAATAAAATAAAATAAAGAAAAGAAAAGAAAGAAAAGAAAAGAAAAACAACAAAAAAAGAAAATATTTAGCCCCAACTGGCTACTAATTGGTCATCTATCAAACAACAAAAGAGTATCTCGTTGTGTTTTTAAGTAAAAGAGATCAAACAATGTAAAAGATTTGATGCACAATGTCATTCTTCTAGTCTTAATACTTCACCTACAAATAAGCTTGTGACAGACACCTCCCCACCTTCTGATTTAATCACTGTTCCCGACACTCCTTAGAATTCACTCACTCCATCCCCATTCAAGTATACCCAAAGAGCGAAAGGAAAAGCTCAGTTCACCTCTTTCGAAATATAAGCAAACTTTGCTCTCAACTAAACCTTGGCCAATGCATTCTCCCTTGTATATTTTAATCTTTTTTATTGTTTTTATTATTTTGAAAAGAATACATATACATGGACAAAAAGAAACCTACAAGAGAATATATAATAAAAAATTATTTTCTCACCTATAACAGACCTCTCATTTTATTCTCCAAAGGAAACTACCATCACATTTTCTTATGTACCCTTTCACCTGTTCATCATGAATATGCACATAGATGTATGGTTGCCCTGGAAAGACGCAGGTTTGAACTTCAAGGGTTCATTTATAGGTGGCTTTTCTTCCGCCTTTGCCACTCCTGAGACACTAAGACCAACCCTTCCTTTTCCAGTGTTAATCGACTCTTTATGTTATTGGTAAGGCTTCTAGTCAACAGTAGGCTATTAGTAAAGTTTCAGGGGAGTCAAAAGTTATATGCAGTTCTTGACTGTGCAGGAAGCTGCTGTCCCTAACTGCTGCATTATTCAAGGATCAACTGTAAATAGTTTTTTCTGAATTTTCTTTGGCTATCGTATGAAAGAGAACTATAAACAGTTTTATATCTAGATTTTTCATTTAACAATGTGTCTGGCAGATCCTGGAATATCTGCTTATATCAACTATTTTATTTTTTCAGTTGTCATGTATTATTCTATTTTTAGATATACTATAATTTATTGAACAATTTCCCTATTGATGAACATTTGGTTTATTTTTAGTATTTTCCTAGCACAATACCACAATTAACATAATTGTGCATACATGTTTGTATATATTTGTGATCATATCTGTAAAACAAAGGACTCATAATTGCCGAATAAAACAGAAAGTGTGTTTTGATTTTTGACATTCTCAACTAATCTTCCAAAACGTTTGTCCAATTTACATTTCCTCCACTACTGTATAAATATGACTGCTTCTGCATACTTTTGTCAACGCAGTATTTACCGTATGTCTTGCTTACCTCTGCGAGTGGCTGCTTTTGAACTATTGATCACGTGGTTAGTGAGGAATGACAGTAGGGTAGTGACCATAAATTTGGAATGAAATGATAACCTAAGAAGTGTCATACACAAGTTGGAATATGAAGTAGAGTTGGCTTATTTTTATTTTATAAATATTTCAATAATTCGACATTTAAACATCTCCTCAAAATAGCATGAATGTTATTCTTTATTGGATATTACCGATATTCCAAATATCTTTGCAGCTCTACTTTGGGTATGATCTTCAGAGTCAGTAGCCCATTCTTTTTTTACTTCTTCAGTGGTAACGGTATCTTTTAATGATAGATTTTATTTTCCTGAGAGCCAAAGGCATTTACAGCCAAGTCATCTAATAAATAAAATTGGTTATCAAGCAAGATAAAACGGTTTTGGTTAACAATGAGATGTATCTTAAAATGATGTGAGCATATGTGTGTGCACACACACGTGCGTGCATGCATGTACATGTGAGCGAGAAACAGAGAGAGAGACTGAGAGAGAAACTAGGTCTGAATGATATTTTCAGTGAAGAGTTTAAATACGTTTTATGCTAGTATATGTGAAAAGTTTCCCAAGGTCACAGCCCTGAAGGACGGTTCTCATTTGCATGTAGACATTGTGGTGTGTTTGCTTTAAAAGATTGATTGCTTTATAGCTATAACTCATAAAGCCTGTGGTCATAAAACACCTCACCCCATCTTGAAGGCAGGCCACCCTTGTGTAAATAATGGTATCACATTCTAACTTAGCTGAGACCACTTCTGGCCATGACATGGCTAGACTCCACTCTGTACCCAAGTAGCCAGGACTACCTCTAGTTCCACATAATAAATATGAATGATAGCTTAACTAGAAAAACAAGAGAAAAGTTAGGTTTTTTTTTTTTTTTAAATAGAGGTTAAGTGATGAGAAATTGCTGAAAAAAATTTAAAGACAGAAATAAGCATAATATTTGTTTGTTATAAAAGGTGTTACAATTAAAGAGAGAGAGAGAGAGAGAGAGAAGGAGAAACAACTCTGTCTTGATTCTGCATCTGCTGCTTACCAGAATGACCACACCCTGACTTGTCCCACAGCTCTGTCTGGTCTCAATTCAGTTCCAACTAACTTAACTGTCCTCTTTGTCACTTTCCAGTGACACTCCACAAATTGGCTGTTTGTTACTTTAGAAGCTTCTAATCTCTTGAAACTTTGTATTCTGTACCCACTACCTCCACATTTTGTCTACCCATTCCTTTCTTAACCCCTTAAAATGTGGGATTATGGTTTCCTGAAAAAAGACCAGACTTTACATCAAATAGAAATGGGTTAAAATCTTGGCTTTTAGCTGTGACCTCAGAAAATACAATTAATCTTCCTAACCTTAAAAACATATATATTGCTGATTGTTCTAAATTGTTTGAGTAATACATGTTCATAAAAAAACTGAAAAAAGATTATACAAGGCAAATGTTCATCAGTTTGGTGTATTTGTCTATGCATATGATACCTGAATAAGTTTTACAAAATGGGAACTAATACAATATTTATTGTCTGCAATTTGCTTTGTTTCTAGTTACACTTTCAGTAAATGGTTATTCAGCCTCTGCTTACACATCTATCTATATGGAACAAGAATTACACAATTGCAAAAATAGTCCTTTCCATTGTTGTTGCTTACGGTCATTGTAGTTGATTTTAGAAGGTCCTGTCCATTTGTTTTAAATCTTCCTCACTCTATTTGCATACATTTGACCTATTTCTGTCCTCTAGAACAACACAGGTAAATCTAATCCCTTTGCCACATAACAGCCTTTAAACTTTAAAAGTAAGCCCTCACTTCTCTCTGACTGTCTTCTTCTTCAAGTTAAACAACTTCAGGGTTTTTTTAATCCATCTTCTCATCATTACTTCTGGATCCTTGGCCATCCTAATAGTAGTACGTGCCAGCTCTTTGGCCTCTCTTACCGCTCGAGACCTCCCTCAGTTCCATCCCTCACCTCTTTTGGTGCAAGCTCATTTCTCCCTAACTTCTACTGAAGTTTTTGCTCTGTTTTCATTTCTCTCCTCAGTTACACTAGCATTTCCTCTAAGAACTGAAACAAGACAAGGATGCCCACTCTTAACATTCTTATTCAACACAGTATTGGAAGCCCTAGCCCAAGCAATTAGGCAAGACAAAGAAATAAAGGACATCCAAATTGGAAAGGAGGAAGTCAAATTGTCCCTGTTTGCAGATGATATGATTTTATATATAGAAAAATCTAATGACTCTACCAAAAAAACTCAGCTGATAACAAATTCTGTAAAGTTTCAGAATACAATATCAGTACACAAAAATCAGTAGTATTTCTATACATGAACAATGAACTAGCTGAAAAAGCAATCAAGAAGGCAATTCCATTTACATTAGCTACAAAAGCAGTAAACCACCAAGCAATAAATGTAACCAAGGAGGTGAAACACCTCTACAATTAAAACTAAAAAATACTGATGAAAGAAATGGAAAAGGACATAAACAAATGGAAAGATATCTGCTGCCCAAAGCAACCTATAGATTCAATGCAATGCCTATCAAAATACTAATGACATTCTTCACAGAAATAGAAAAAAAATCTTAAAATTTATATGGAATCACAAAAGACCCTGAACAGCCAAAGCAATCCTGAGCAAAAAGAACAAAGCTGGAGTTTTCACACTACCAGACATCAAAGTATACTACAAAGCTATAGTAACCAAAATAGCACGGTACTGGTATAAAAACAGACACATAGATCAATAGAACAGAATAGAGAAACCAGAAAGTAATCCACATATCTACAACCACCTGATTTTTAACAAAGATATCAAGAACACTCAGTGGGTAAAGGACAGTCTCCTCAATGAATGGTGCTGGGGAAACTGGATATCTATGTGCAGAAGAATGAAACTAGATTCCAATCTCTCACTGTATATAAACATCATTGCAAAGTGGATCAAAAACCTAAATGTAAGACATGAAAAATAGAATTGCTAGAAGAAATGCTTCAGGACCTTGGTCTGGGCAAAAATTTTCTGAAAATACCTTAAAAATACAGGCAACACAAACAAAATACACAAATGGGATTATATCAATCCAAAAAGCTTTTGTACACCAAAGGAAGTAATCAACAGAGTGAAAATACAAACTACAGAATGGAAGAAAATATTTGCAAACTACTTAGCTGACAAGGGATTAATATATAGAATATATAAGGGACTCAAACATCTCAACAGTAAAAAAAAAAAAAAATCCAATTAAAGAGTAGGAAAATGATCTAAACAGACATTTCCCAAAAGAATACATACAAATGGCCAATAAATACATGAAAAAATGCTCAACATCCCTAATCATCAGGAAAATGTGGAATTGAAGCCGCAATGAGGTATTATCTCACCCCAGTTAGGATGACTATTGTCAAAAAGACAAAAAAAAAAAAAAAATGCTGGCAGGGATACGGAAAAAAGGAAATTCTTATACACTGTTGGTGGGAACATAAACTAGTATAACCACTATGGAGGACAGAATGGAGGTTCCTCAAAAAACTACAAATAGAACTATGGTATGATTCAGCAATCCCATTACTAGCAATTTATCCAAAGGAAAGAAAATCATTATACCAAAGAGATATCTACAGACCATGTTTATTGCAGTACTACTCACAATAGCCAAGTTATTGAATCAACCCAGGCATCCAACAAAAAATGAATGGACAAAGAAAATATGGTATATATACACAATGAAATATTATTAAGCCATAAAAGCCAATAAAATCCTGGATGGATGCTCTTGGAGGACACTGTGTTAAGTGAAATAAGATAGGAACAGAAATTTCCTACTAACACCGCATGTTCTCACTCACATACAGAAACTAAAAAAAGCTGATCTCATAGAAGTAAAAAATAGAACAGAGGATACTAGAAGCTAAGAAAAGTAGGGGGAAGGGAGGGATAGGGAGAGAATTGTTAAAGGATACAAAATTATAGCTAGATAGAAAGAATAAGTTCTGGTGTTCCACACCACTACAGGATGACTGGGTATGCTATTTACCCTGATCTGGTCACTATACATTATACATATCAAAGCACCACTATATACCCTATGAATTTTGTACAGTAATTTTTTTTATTTTTAAAAAAATAAAAATAACTTTGAGCAAAGCATCAGAACCCTTAAAAGAGGATATATCTTGTGTTTCTTTTTGAGCAACCTCTACCCACCTACCCATCACCCTTGCCATTATCAATCCAATCTACCTCCAAGTTAGTTTGGTTGAGGTAAGTGGCTATTTCCTCTTTTTTTTAAGCCAATACATTTTATGTGCATTGTTTTGATCTTTAAAACATTAGTGACTATGTGTTATGAAGTGAAAAAGTATTATAACATGAAAAGAGAGCTGCTGTTTTTATTGTCTCAGCCCAGTTTTATTTTGTAAATTTGTATGTATATAGCGTAGTTGTTAAAATCGTTACTCTAAGGTTAGACTGCTTAAGTTCAAATCCCAGCCAATTACCAGCTGTGCAACTTCTTTATACTTCTGTCTCTTCATATGTAACATGGGGAAAATAGCAACCACCTTATAAGATTGTTATAAGGATTACATGAGTTACCAGTAATACATGTAAAATGCCTAGACAGCATCTGGCACTAGGTAAGCATTATGTGTTCCCTATGGTGATGATAATGATGATGACGATGGTGATGGTGATGATGATGATGATGATAACGATGGATATAATGATGATGGAGATGATAATGGTGACAACACAGGAAAATACACCAGAAAGACATATGCCAATATGTTGTGACTTCTTAATATTTTGAAACAAGGTTATTTTTATAATAAAAAAATTAGTAGAGAGATATAGGTTCCAATCCTGTTTCTGCCACTGCTTTTATCTATAGGCTTGGGCAAATCACTTTTCATCTTTCTGTGTTTCAATTTCCTAACCTGTAAAAGGAGAAAGAAAAGGTAGAAGTGCTTACAACAGTAACAGTAATACCATATGATCCTAGAGCCCTTGACATTTTACAAAGCACTTACTTATGCAGTAGCTCATTAGGGAACACACATTAGTATCTCCCATGCTCTCAGCCTCATGTAAAAATCATTTAACCTGATTTGCAAAAACAGCTGACCAGTGTGCTGCAAAACATAAATCTTGACTCTGACCCTAGCCTCCATGTAGCAGAAAGCTTCAAAGGCCTCAATAGCTTATGCATCCCACAATGTTCAACGTGCTGTCTGTAAGATACTGGGAAGAATGAGACAAGGAAAGAATAAAATGAAGGCAATCATATTTATGAAACATCTATAATATAGATCATTATAGTATATACAATCTTTATAACTCATTGAATCTTCACAACAACCTAAGTGGAAGATTTATTTCCCATATTTCAGAGATAGCTTTCTCATAAAGGTTTAATATCAATGCCCAGGATCACATAGCTACTAACTTCAAACAAGGATTTATATGAAAGTCTAGCTGAACCCAAGCCCAAGTTCATGCTAAAGTTCTATGCCACCTCACTGAGATTTGAGAGTCACTGGCTTTGGGATGTTGGTTATTGTTTTAACTTTACTGCTAAGCCTCAAGCCCACTGAAGAACTCTGCTAGATAACCGGTACCAAGAATGTAATGCAGTAAGGGAAATTATTTTACTACAAACAACTAGCCTATAGATGGCGACAGCTTTCAATCATTTCGGACCCAGACTGGCACTCATCATGAAAGTTTTAATCCAAAAATATCACGTATGTCAAATGCGCCCTGAAATAGCCAGACCTCCCAAGTCTGTCAGGTAGTGACTGAGACAGCTATTGAGCAATGATAATTCTTCCATACCTACAGTACGGTAGAGAACAAACACTTCTGAAGGATGGTCATTGTTCCATATAACAAATATTGGCAGTGAATAAGCTCATGACCCTTTTTTTTCTTCCTTGTTCTTCCTCATTTCTCTTTCACCAACCCACTTCTTTGCTCACCTAACTTGATGAATTATAGCCCCGAGGGCACTTGAGAGTGAAGTCAGCATAATATACATTGCTAAAAAGTTCCGAATCAGTCAAATGGAACTTGACTGCCTCTTAAAAGGAAGTAGCATAAAAAGGAAAGAGCAATGAATTTACTGTGTTTGCCTAACTCCATTAAGTTGGAATGCCTGGCCTTAAATAAGAAAAATCATAATTACCTGTTAAGATATATCTGTGTTATCTTCATGTCATCTTAATGAATGCTTACTAGATGCCAGGCACAGTGTACTATATATTATTGCACTTGGGTCTCACAATAATCCTATAAGACAGGCACAGTTATTATACCCATATTGAATGAGGAAACTGAGGCACAAAATTTTACATAACTTTCCTAATGTCACAGAGAAAAAACAAATGAAAAATGATAGCATAATGATTAATACTCCAGCAGCCTGACTCCAGTGCCCACCTTTTCTTAAAGCAAGATCCTGATTGCCTAAGGACAATGGTCAGATAGGCAGGTATGCACCCCTAAATAAGAACTTTTTTCTTTAATCATTTTCATAATATCTCCCCATCCATTTAATAATCCTATATTCAGCAGTTCGTGTGATGAAAATGGACAAAAGGATTAGAGTATGCTAAAAAGCAAAGGCCACAGTGATCGTACATGTGAATTTCAGCAGCAGTCACCCACCTGTTGGATCACAGACTATACTTGCATTGGAATTGCCCTGAGCTAACTTATGGTGAATCTATTTAAGGGATTAAGTTTTATTCTTCTTATTACTGGTGCTCCAAGTCTAGACCATGAGACATATAGCTGTTAAAAAGGAAAGGGAAAGGGAAAACCATCAGCCTATGGAACAACTGTCACTGATTTGTTGCAGAAAATAAAGTTCATAAACCTTTTAACTCCACAGAGGTTCTTATCTTTCCATAAAGTTACCCTTCCCAAAGCCAAAGACTGAGAAGGAATGACGACAGGAAAACAGGTTCCTTGTTGTCTCAAGTGGCTTATTGACATCTTTGAGATTTTTCAGACTAAGTGACACCCATTTAGCTGGCTATGCCCTTCATAGCAATAATTTTCTTTGGGTACTTTCTCCCTGTTGAGAAGGAGTGAAGTGGGGTGGGGCAGGGAACATACCATAATATGAGTCTCTCTCTCTCTCTTTCTCTCTCTCTCTCTCCCCCTCTCCCCATTTTCACTTTTAGTGCATGTAACATAAGAGTAAGCCTATTCACACAGCTAATTGAAGGTGACTATGTGGTGCAACTAAAAGGCAATGTGGAGAGAATGGCTCATGACAAGGGAGCTAGCAGAGTCCCATCCTGGGCAATTCTCTGGTTTGTTAGAAACATCTGCCAAGAAGGCATGTGATCATCTGAAGAGAGCACAGTCCTAGGAGTCAGAAAGTCAGGATCCAAGTGCTACCCATCCTGCAGTTTTAGGCAAGCTCCTTCCCCTGTTGAGACTCCAATTGCCTCACTGTTACAAGACGTAAAATCTCATTAGATTGGCAGGAGGAACTAATGAAATCACACACAGGCAGATACATTCTGTAAACTCCAGAGGCCTGTGCCAAATGCTGGCTGTGAGTTTATTTTTCAAAGGTTTGAACTTGCCTCTCACTCTAACCGGGACCTTGTCCTTGATCCTTGAACCTCTTCCCAGGCCCATGAGAGGCAAAAACCTGATATTGCCTTGGGTGTGACCCCAGTCAGTCTGGCTAATAAACATTCCTTCCTGTTTCTCCACAGTGACAAAGGAGGAGGGCAGCAAGGTCCCAGGAGAGTGGCAGGGGCCACACCAAGCGAGGACCTCAGCAGGGGATAGCAAGAGTTTGCTCAAGCTGAGTCAGCCCCCTGTTTTTTTCCTATTTAAATGATTCACTTGCTAAGGCAAACCAGTCTGAGATGCATGAACTCTCCTCTGCCTCTCCCATGAGCTTCCAAATGAGTTGCTGCTTTTTGTTTTTGTTTTTCCTATTTTCCTTCTCTTTCCTTGGAAACATGATTTCAGGGTTTTCAATTTCAGGTTAAGATTCCCCCCACCCACCCTTCATTTAAGTGCCCTGGGAGGAGGGGTTGTCGTATCAAAGAAACACTGTGCTGATATTCTTAACTTTGAATTTATTTAAATGGCCATGTTAAATAGTTGTTTATATTCCTTACACTTCCTTATTGATTTTGCACTCAAGTAGGTTAAATTAAAAATAAACAAAATTTCATAGTATATAATACACTGAGAAGTCTGAGCTCTTTAGAAATTAAGCTCTAAATATGTGAATTTTCTATATCTTAAAAGGTTTATTATAGTAAACACCCAAGACTTTTCCAAGTCTTTTGAATGGGAATTTCTTCTGCATGTATAAGATGCATAATACTTTTCTTCATAATAAAATATAGCCTTTTGTTCATTATTAGAAGTCATTCCCCTTACATTCTTTTAACACTCCCAGCTTCCATTGATCTTCCTCCCATATTTATGTGAGGTCAAGTTTAGTTGAGGCCTTTCTTCCATGTTCTGCTTAATCTTCATGTACATCTGTAGTCATAATATTCTTTTTAGCCAAGTTATTCAGGAAGAATGGTTTTACTGTTTGGTTACATCTGGACAGTTATGACATTTCCCAGTTTAAAACTCCCCAGTAACATCTCACTGTCATTAGAATAGTAACCAAATGTCCTTCCATGACCTATAGGACCTTTTCTGGCCTCAGCACTGCCTATTTCTCCAACCAGTCTCCCTTTCATCCACTGTGGTCCCACATTGGCTTTGTCTCCGTCCCTCCAATGGGCCAAGTTGTCTCAAGTTCTCTGTACTTGCCATTGCTACTTCCCTCATTTTCATCTGACTATCTCTTTCTCCTCATTTAGGTCTCAGGTCAAATGTCACCTCCTCAGAGAGGCTATCCCTGTCTCCCACTTCAAGCAGGCTATATCTTCCTTTCTGCTTGATTTACATCCCAGTAGTTATAGCACTATCTGAATACTTTTATTTGTTTTCTTATTTACTAGTTTGTATATACATTCATTCTCTGTCGGATCTGTTATGCATTGTGAGGGAAAGGCTTTATCTGTTAATTAATGTATCATGGTTTCCAGAACAGCTGTGGCACATAGGACCATGCAGTAAATACTAGTTGAAGAAATAAACCCTGGCTCATCTCTGTACCTACTCAAACTTATATCCATTTGATATACTCCCCCATATCATGTGGAGTCCAGACTGCCTTGTGTCTCATCATACATTGGGTAATCTAGTCCAAATTATCAATTATAAAAGTATCCTCAGATGGTTATCAAAACAGTAAGAAGCTGATCATGTCCAATATCGTTTGATCCAATTTTGGAAAGAGACAAAGAAGCTAAGAGAATGTTGAGCACACACTCTGATTTATTGGGCAGTTCTTTTCAAACTTTTCCAAGACATAACTAATAGCTGAAAACAGTAAAGAATCATACTTAGCCAAAGGGATTTGAACAGGAGCATAAAGTGGTCCCAAGGGCTAAGTATCTTTGAGTTCTCATGATTCATTTATAAAATTCAGATGAATTTTTCATCCTAATTCATTACATATCTCGGTTTTATTTAATATAAAAGAAAATTTCCCCAAATTATGACAGATAAAATAAGTCCTCTGACATAATATGCCCTGTTTACCCCCAGAAAACCACCAATAATCCCCAAGTCCATGTGATCCAAGCTGATAATCATGTAGAAATGATTCTGGAAGAACCTTAATGGGAGCACAAGTCCCACCCACATCTTGCTGGCCCATGTACTTGTTCCCATCTTCACCCAAGAGAGGAAACACTCTGGAACTAGGGCAGCATAAGTGAAGCAGAGTGAAAAGGAATGTGAAGTTTTGAGAAGAAAGAAAAGGCTAAAGTGTTTCTCTTTCTGCATTGCTTTTTTCAGGTTTCTCTTTGGAATCACTTCCCTGCTGTCTTTCTTTCCATGTACTTGGTGATGTAAAAGGTTTAAGTCTCCCTCACTCCTGAGAGGGGAGACCCCAGAGTGATCGTATATCCCCGTTTTCTCAGAACCATTCTAGTTTATGCATGCATCCTGGCATAAATGTTAGTACCCTGTTTTCATTTGTACAAAATATGCTCTTTAAGGGACACCTTCCTCACTCTTGCCTTCTTGAAAGAATAAGTAGAACCAAACTAAAGAGGTCATGCACAATATGATGTAAATCTTCTTCAGCCTACCTTTAAGCCACCAAGGAAGAGTAGTCCTTTTGACTCAGACACAAAAGCATTTGGAGTCCAAATATTGGTACATACTAATGAAGTTTCCTTTGTCTGATATATCTCTACAGTTGGGCATCTATAATCACCATTTGGTGCACATCGAAGATTGGGGGTTCAGGATTCAGGACATCTTGCAAATATTACAATAACGTTTCTAAGGAAAAGACAGAAGGGGCAACGAGGATGGTAAGGTAGAATTTGGTTAATTGAAAACCATTGTGCTATTAGTTAAAGTATTTTAAAATAAAGTATGATAAATGGAAGTATTTAGTCAGTAATGCAGCATAAATTTAATTGATTAGCTCTTTCAATGACATGGCTCTTGAAGGCAGGAAAGAAAAGACCATTATCTCATGAATTCACACACAAAAACTTGTTTACTCTGATAGTAATTATGACAACTATTGCAAGAATAATAATGGACTGATGGTCTTAGCCGGTGCCTCTGAAATTCATCACCAAGTTTTTTCTGAGTCCATGCTTTCTGTGGCTGCTCCCAGCCAATTACTAAGCACAGCAGATGTACTAAAGAAAGTTCGTTCCTGAAAGATGCAGTACTCTTCTGGCGGGCAGCTTTGCCTTAAATACTCCCAATCAGCTTTGTCAAAACTTTCTTAAAATTGAAATCTTAAGGGTTTTCTTCTTTGCCTTCCTTTCCTTTCTCCTTCATGGGGATGAGTCTTACATAGTAACCAGACAGTCTGCCCAGGCTCCTCTAGGTACCTCTCCATTTTCTCCCACAAGGTTTTTCTCAACGAATCTCTTGCACATCTAATTTCATCTTAGCATCTTTCTCTCAGAGGACCTGAACTAACATAGTGATTCAAGTAGAGATAAATTTAAGGGACAGGAAGAATCAGGACTTTTAATGTATTTAGGATTATTTGATCCAAGACCAAGAGGGAGAGTCACAGGTGATTGTAAGAGAAGTTTGACCAGGTATAAGAGGGAACTTTCTGAGAATAACTAGGTCATGACAGAAGTGGTTGTGACAGTGGGAGAGGAGGTTGGAGTAATCAAGGTCTGAAGTTGTTCATTTGCATACTTGATGCTACATAAGTTCCAAAGGCCAATTAGAGAATCTGAAAAGGTTCCATTGTTTTTGGTAACATGTAGCATTCAGCTGATATTTGTGTTTGGATCCTTTTAAAATGACTCAATGTATTTTTATTTGGACTCTATATATAGAGTCCTTTTAAGAGAATTCTATAAATTTTTATTTGGCCCTAGTGGCATGTGGCTTGCAATTTTTACATTTGTGATTACAAGGTCTTGCATAATTAGAAAAAGTAAAACAGAAAGTTGACTATTAGTATCAGATATTGAAATTTTCAGCCAATAGGAACACATTTATTATAAAAGCGATAACTTACATTTTTATATTCCTTCACCATCTTCAAGTGTGTAGAGCTTTGTATCCCCAATGAGATACAGTAATGTTTGTATAACTGAGTTACACATTGTTTGACATGCTATTACATTTGATCTTACATCTACGTTAAGATCCTGTGAGGCAAGCAGGGTAAAGAGCATTAAAACTCACTTTCGTGAATAATGAAACTGAGGCTTAGGAGAGTTAGCAAATATATGCTAGAGTCCAACCAAGAAACCAGGCTGTAGCAGGCAGAATTTCTAGGAATGACCCCCAAGATTTTATACCCTAGTCTCTGCAGTGTGCAAATGTGATGAGACATCATTCACTCCTGTGATCGACTATGTTATATAGCATAGTTAACCTTTAAGTAAAAGATTATCCAGATGGATGTAATCTGATCCCATAAACTCTTAAAAACCTCTTCTGCTGGTGGCAGAAGAGGAAAGAAGTTACAGAGCTGTGACCGAAAAGGAAGTCAGAGATTTTCAAAGAATGAGAAGGATTTGATAGGCCGTTGCTGGCCTGAAGATGGAGAGGATCATATGGAAGGCTTGGTAAGGAAATAAATTATGCCAGCAGCCTGAGAGTTTAAAAGGGACACAAGCTCCAGCTTGGGAGAACTGCAGCTCCCATTGATACTTTGATTTCGACTTGTGAGATTCTTAGCAGAGAACCCAGCCGAGCCACACGATGCCTAGATGTCTGACCCACAGGAATTGCGAGAAAATAAATGGGCGTGATTTTAAGCCTCTAAGTTTGTGGTGACTTGTTATAATGCAATAGAAAACTAATACATCAGTTTTCTCACTTCGTCACTATTTTTATCACATCATCCCTCCTCTTAACCAAACAGCAAGCAGTAAACTGAAGCACAGTACCAACCTTCTAGTTTTGCTGATGTGACTTTGTCTAGAATTTTAGCTTTCTTAACATGATTTATTTTAGGTCTTACCTCATTTTCTTTTGTTCTGAACCTGTGGACTTTTACTCATTTTTTTGAGAAGACAAGGCTCTCATTTTCTCACATTGATTACTTTTTGGAAAATATTTCAGGTAAATTATACATAGTTCAAGAAGAAAGTATTATAAGATTAATTTTTGCTATAATAGTTTGGAAACACTTTAGAACTCTCTTTATAATGTACTAAAAATGTCATGGGGATTATTGGAGATATATAGTGAAGAATTACTGTTTTATCTGCCTATTCTACTACCTTCTATAAATTGCACTCCCTTTGAGAATGCTTTTCTCAGTCAAGTCAAGTGATTCCAAGAAAATATCCATGTTTTTATATAGTACCATCAGCCACACATAATAGTGTATTGGTCCAGAGATGGGCAATATCTCCAATCTGAGACAATCAGACTTTCCCTAGGTAATTTTTAACTTTTCACCAGAAAAACCATAAGCTAATCTCTCATCAGTGGTGGATGTTGTAGGATGTAGAACCCAAGAAGTGCTAGCAGCAATGTTTTTCTCCCTTGCCATGTGTGAGAAGCCAATCTACAGTAGAAGAGAAGAAAGTCAAGCCAGGGAGAAAAGCCGGAGCAAGAGTTGGACAGAGATCCCCCACAGTGGCTGAACCCCTTGTTTTGGTTGTTCTAGAGTCCAGCTCTATGCTTGTCCTTCAAAATGGTTTGATTGTTCAGTCCTTTCTGGAATTCCATTAACCAGTATGTTTCTTCTCTTACCTTAGTAGTTCAAGATGAGTTTCAGCCACTTACAATCAACAGAGATATGACTCATACAACAGAAAAATTTTACTTTGTTTTCCTTTGAAAATACTTACTGTGGTGGGAAAAACCTCTAGCCAAGAAACTCATCCAAGTTTCTCCAGGACACTTGTGATTCAGCCGGACTTCCATTTTTATTCCTTTCATGTCAAAATCAGAGCTTTAACACTAACCGCCATAGTTACTGGGTTGTTTTTGCTCACTGCCACACCAAACACTCCTTCCAAAATGGTTTGTTCATATAAACACTTTTAACTTTTTAATGCTATCTTGATTATAGCAGCCCATAATTTGTCAGTGTCACATCATAAACATTTACTGGGAGCTTGTCTCACTTATCTTGTTATCTACTTCTGAATTTTTTTAATTGGCACTGAAATCAAATGCATTTATAAGTGTTAGGTATTGTGAAAGAGATTTGGTAGGCTAAAGAGAGAGAGAAAAAAATGTATTTCACTGTAAAAACTTGTCTTTCTATTTCTACTCATATTCCTAAAGGAAAAATGTTACATCAAATATATATGGATAATGTGAAATTCATAGTTTTTACATTTTGACATCTGATCACTTGTGAGAAAGAGATAATAGTGCCAAGTATGAACTCATTCTCTTGTAATTAGCTAATACTTCACAAATAGAATCATAATATGTGCTTTGGGTGATTTTTTTAAAATGGAAGGCATTAGTCAGACTGAGCTTTGTTGAATCCCTGCTCTTTAGGAAGTTATTTTAAATTCTCCAGACCTTCCTTTTTAAAATAAGGATTCATAGAGTATTGTGGTTAAAGATGAAAACTATGGTAACAGACTGCTGAATTCAGACTTTGGCTTCACCACCAACTCACTCTGACATTAAACAAGTTGCTTGTTGACTCTGGGCCTCAGTTTCCTAGCGCATCTTAAGGCATAAAGTCAAATAGACAGATAGATACATGCATATACATGTCAGGTATGTACAAGAATGTTCAAGGCCACATTGTTCATAACAGCAAAAAAATAAAATAAATAAAATGGGAACAACCCGAATATCCAACAATGGTAGAATAAATTGTAGCAAAGTCATCTAATGGAATATTATTCAGCAATAGCAATGAATAAACTATAGCTACACACATCAATACTGATGAATCTCAAAATAAAATGTTAATAAATTAATCAAATCTTAGAAAATTCATACTATAGAATTGCATTTACATCAAATTTAAAAACAAGTATAACTAAGCCATGTATTATCTAGGGATACATACATAGATGGCAAAGCTAAAGAAAACAAGTTAATGTTTAGCTCAAAATTTGGATAGTGATCACTTTCAAGAGTAGGAGCGGGAAGAGATTGGAGAGGGAATACACGGCATCTAAAGACAGGTAAAATTGTATTTTTTTAAAATGAGAGAGGTGTATAGGGTTTTTGAATTTTAATTCTTTTATAAACCCTAGATACATGGTTTATGCACTTACACAGGATGATTTCAAGACACAAAAAATAATCATAGTAACTACAACATTTTGAGAAAACTAAACAAGATCCTACATGTTTAGTGACAGTGTGTAGCATATACTAAGCTCTCACTAAAAGATGGGATCCATAGTGATGATGTTATGACATGCAGATATTTATACCACTTGCAAGAAGAAAATACCAAAAAGTAGTGTATCTTCATCTGTGTACACTGTTGTATTCCAAGACTTCTGGGAATCTATGTTAAATGTACAGTCCTATTAGAAATGTCAAGTTAATGGTTTTCAGACTTTACTCATCCAAGTGATAGTATCAGAAGAGATACCTAGATTTTCAATCACAGCTAAGAATTCTACCTGGTTAAATAACAGACACCCAGTGGATGTTCATACTGACAAATATGAGATGTTTAGTTGCCTGATATCAGAGAATTCAGTTCAGCCTTTAAGGAAAAATATGATCAACTAGTAACTATATCTCAGAAGAGAGTAATAGTGGATTAAGTATCTACTTCAAGCTATCATAACTAGGGTCTAGTCATAAAATAATAGAATTGTAAAATTAGTAAATCACCTTAACCATTACCTCACACAATTGCTTATTTACAGCTGAAGAATCTAACATTCAGGGAAGTCAATTGACTTCCAGTTAACAGTGAGTCTGTTGCAGTGTCAAGACTAGAATACAAGTTAGGATGGAAGCTGCAGAAAGGATCCTACTGTTGGTATTTATCAGACCAAATAGGAGGAAAGATAGGAGGTCATTGGGAGTAGAAGGGAAAATGAGTATGATTAGGCATGGAAAATCTTGCACCAGCTCCCTTCAAAGGGACCATACCAATTGAAATCCACTAAAGGTACCCTACAATACAAGCCTGATAAATCACTATTTGGGTAATACTTTTGAATGATTTCATTTAAGGCCAAATTCCTGGAAAAAAAAGACAGACACAGCTAATACTAAATGACATACAACATCTCATATGTAATTTCAGAGAACTCAGCCTCAATCATACTGATACCTCCATCACCAGCATCTAATACATTTGATGGGCATACAATAAAATACTTGCTCTTACTTACTCTGCTCTTGAACCATGTTTCTCCCTAGCCAGTCACCAATGTAAGGCAGAGTTGGTCATTATTCCTTCAATAAGTACACACAGGAGACCTATTAGGGTTAAAAGCTCTGTACTAGGCACTAGGAATTTGACGAAAAGTGTTTAAACAAACTCTATAACTCTACCCAATCAGGGGAGACGGCTATTTATTCCAAAGAAAAAATAGACCAACAAGAAGTAACTCTGTACAGATGAATCCCCTCAACCCTTATGTGGCAAGGACAATTAAATAAAAGCTCGTAAAGAACCTTTGCTTGCTTCAGGACCTTATCAGCTTGAGCCAGCTGATAGCGAAAGTGGGTATTATGGCTGAACTCTTGAACCAGGAAAGGACCAGTCCAAAGTTTCTGTCAGGTGACATAACCTGCAAAAGCACTTTCATTCCTTGGCTTATCTTTATGACTGAAGAATGATTGCCTCTTATTTGCTGTAATGCTTAGAAAATATTAAATTGCTGAAGGTGTCCCAAGAGAATTTTTCTTCTAGGGGAAAAAAAAATTTCATAAATTCAAGGTTAAATAAAGGAAGACAGCTTAGGCTATCAAACTATGTTTTCATCTTTCAGTTTTGGGGGTTTTCTTTTGTTTTGGTTTTGGTTTGGTCTGATGTTCAATGGTTTGGTAGCCTTTGTAACAAGCAAAACAGCTTTTGAACAAAAACTAAACCCTTGCCTAACATTTATATTCTAATCTGTTGTTGCTCTGTGGGTTTGTAGTAGTCCAAAACAAGGAAGTATGACCTCATCAGTTATTCACTCATTGCTATTTACCAATTTATGAGTTTCATTGGAAATGGACAATTAAATATAATCCATTTGGGAGATTTTGTGTTGTGAAACTGCTCAAATTTGTTTCTTTGTAAATGAAAAGGCTGAGTTGTACACCAAGTAATTTTTCTAAAGGAATAATTCAGTGTGCAAAGCCAAGTTTAAGCCTCCCTATTTGTTAAGCAGAGCTACGTTTGAGATCCTCGAGTAAGACTGTGACCAAACTGTATGATTTTGCACTGGTGTAGCCTAAGTACCTTATAACTTAAATACTGGCACAGCTGAAGACAGAGTCGTAACCATTTATTGTGTATGGCCATACCACCTTGAATGTGCCCGATCTCATCAATAACTATTTATTGAATGACCAAGCAATGTGCATAGACAAGTGTTCAAACCATTAGAGTAATACTCCCTTCTCAACTGATTTATTGTCAGAAATACTGAGTTAAATGGAGTACCCAGTCTACCTAAAAGAAAACAATCAAGAGACATAAGCTGTTCAATCAAATGCCAATCTCTGGAGCCCACTGGGAGAAGCACTGACTTATTCAAAATGGAGCATCAGGATACAGTAAAGTTACTTTTCAGAGATTAATTCTATTATAAAGAAAACAGAGTAAGAGAGATAGAAGGCCCAAACAAATATATAACAAAAAATACATCTATCAGACAAAGTCACGGCAACTTCTTTTTAATCTCAGAAATTATTTCAGTTTCAGAAAACATAGTCAGAAAAACTAGGATTTGGGGTTGTATGTTGGGTTCTTCATTTTGGTTAACTTTCCCATTGATGGCTGGTTTGTTTCTTAGACCTTGACCCAACAATTCATTGAAGTTCTTTATCTGAGATGTAGAATGCCTTACCTAATATATTCCTCCTCTGTCCTTCTAAGCACATATTGTCCCTCCACAGGAAGTTCACCTAAAACTAAGTAATACAGTCAACAAGTACCTCATGTGGAGATTCCCCCTGGCTGCCTGAAGACCACATCATGACACCAATCTCTTATCCTTTTGGAAGACTATAATGACCAGTCAGTCATTCTCTACAAGACCAGAAAATTGTATGTATGGTTGCAGTGCTGGGTGGAGAAAGTCAGAACAGGACAAGGCAGCTTTAGGTCATCCGCTCCAAGGCCCCTGATGTGGAAGGAACAATCACCTAGTACACACAAATCATCATTGTAATCCCCAGTACAAGGACTCAGGGTGTGGGAAAGGAAGCTCAGCTTGGAATTTGAAAACTAGAATTGCAAGGTAAGAGATCTGAGAGTTTCAAGTGGGGAGGGTTTCCAGCATTTCAGAGGAGGCTGCTTTGTTTGTTTTCAGTCTAGACTGAGAGTGCAAAGGCTTAGGAAATATGCTTTAGGCTTGAAGACACCCTGGGGTTGTTTTCTTTCTCCACTTAGAGCCCTGGGTAATAATGCACATGCCACAATGCCTGCACTCAGAGCTGACTAAGGCTACCGATGTTACCTCTCTTTCTCTCCACGCCCAATCAGTAATGAAGGATGATTGCCACTAGTTTCTTAGAACCACTTTCACATCACCCACACTACTGATGTCTTCGATATTTCAGATGTCTCAGTATTTCTCAACTGAATTAGAGCAACCATCTTCTAACTGATCTCCCTGCTGCCAGCATCTGATCTGCACTCCATACTGCCTTCTAAAGAGCAAATTTGACCATAAGACTTCCCTGTTTAAAAAGTTTTAGTGGCATCTGATAGCCTTTACCATGAAATGCAGACTATCCTAGTACAGTTTCTGATAAGACCATTACCTTGGTTCGAATCCTGTCTTTGCGACTGATCAACTTGGGAAAGTTTCCTAACCTCTTTGATCTTACATTTCCTCATTTATAAAATGAGATAACATTAGTCCTGTTTCATAAGTTTGTTGTTAAGATCCAATGAGATACTCCTTTTAAAGAGTTTAGCACTGTATTTAGTTTTCAGTAACTTTTGGTTATTATTACTATTATTATTTTACCACCTTATTATTAATAGCTACAAAAGCCTTCCCAAAAACTGGCCCCTTCTCCTTTCCCAGTTATGTACCTGACTACTGGTTCATCAATAATCACAGCTTTTATATATGAAGTGCCTACTTTGTGCCAGCCCCTTATGCCAAGGCATTTACATATATTATTTAATCTTTAACAACTCTCCAAATTAGTACTAGCACCTTCACTTTACAAATAAGAAAGCTGAGAATCAAGAGTCAAACAACTTGGGCTGGCCACAGTGGCTCATGCCTGTAATCCCAGCACTTTGGGAAGCCAAGGCAGGCGGATCACCTGATTTCAGGAATTCCAGACCAGTCTGGCCAGCACGGTGAAACCCCATCTCTACTGAAAATACAAAAATTAGGCTGGGCACAGTGGCTCATGCCTGTAATCCCAGCACTTTGAGAGGCTGAGGCAGGTGGATCACAAGGTCAAGAGTTCGAGACCAACCTGGCCAACACAGTGAAACCCCGTCTCTATAAAGAATACAAAAATTAGCCTGGCATGGTGGTGCATGCCTATACTCCCAGCTACTCAGGAGGCTGAGGCAGGAGAATGGCTTGAACCTGGAGGCAGAGGTGCAGTGAGCCGAGTTCATGCCACTGCACTCCAGCCTGGGTGACAGAGCAAGACTCTGGCTCGAAAAAAGAAAAAGATTATCCAGATGTGGTGGCAGGCGCCTGTAATCCCAGCTACACAGGAGGCTGAGGCATGAGATTCGCTTGTATCCGGGAGGCAGAGGTTGCAGTGAGCCAAGATCATGCCATGGCACTCCAGCCTGGGTGACAGAGCAAGAATCCGTCTCAAAAAACAAAAGGGTGAAACAACTTAACCAAAGTAACCCAGTTAGTAAGTGATAGAGTCCATAGTTGAAATCAAAGCACATCGTGCTCCAAATCTGCTTTTTATGATCATACTATGCTGTCTTTATCACACTTGATTTTCAGAAAATTGCCACAACAGTATTTCTGGGCCCACATGCTTTTTCAGGACATTAGCATTTCTCCATTCAGAGGTAAAATTTATGCTCCCTCCCAAACCTGGGCAGGATCTTATAACCACCTCAATACAAGAGCGACTATTGATTTCCAAGGCTTGGTCACAAAAGGCAATATAGCTTCTGCCTGGTTCTCTCTTTTCAGACATACACCTTCGAAGGACTAAGCTGTCATGACAGAAGCTCTGCTGTCTGAAGCTTCCATGCTTGAGAGACCTTGTGAAAATATCATGCAAAAATAGAGTTGCATGAAGAGCTCTAGCTACTCAGACCCTCTTCACACAATCATCCAGTCCCAGCAGACACTGCGTGGAAGAAAGGCGAGCTATCCCAGCCAAGCTCTGCACAACTTGCAAATTCATGAGCTAAGTAAATGATCATGTTTATTTAAGTCACTAAATTTTAGGGTGATTTGTTATGCAGTAATAGAAAACCAGAATATGCACTGAAACATCCAACACTAATCACTTTCATTTCTGCTGATGATATACCTTCCATGGTCTTCATATGTGCAGCTGCCTCTGCCTACAAGTCATCACGAGCCCACAATATCCCAGCCAGTATACACATACCCTCATTTAAAGAGTTACTTTGCTTTCAAGAGTCAGTGTAGCTGTTACGGTTTCAATCATCTTTCTTCAAATTGGTGTGTAGGTGGTTAAGGACCCAAGCTGCTAGTCAGAACACCTAAGGCTAAGTATTTTTTTGTTCACTCCTTCCAGGCTGTGGGTCTTAACCTCTATAGACCCCTATTTCCTCCTAAAGAGAGTAATAGTAAAACTTCCATCTTAGATGTACCATGGAGATTAATTTGGAGCTCCTCGCAAAGTCCCTGGTATTTAATATTCAGTGGTATTCAATATATGTTGCTCTATTTATTCTGCCATTTTCTCCTCTAAAGTGTCTATTTATTCTGCCATTTTCTCCTCTAAGCTGTCAGTCATTTGAGAACAATAACAGTGGATCTTCAATGCCCAGCACCTAGGATATGCAAAACGTATTTTTATTAAACAAGTAAATGAACAAAAAAACAAACAAATGGTGAATGGATGAATAAATAAATGAGTGAATGAACGAAGGAAAGAGTAGGTAAGTATAATCTGCCTTCCCTTTAACTTCTTATACCCAGCATGTAGGAGAGGTAAAGTGGTAGAGATTTCCAGTTCTGTGGGAAGTAGTCTTAGTGGCTGGCTGCATGCTTTCCTTCATGTCAGGTCCAATTTTTCTCTTTTCCTAGTGGTGCTACAGTACCACAAACATTATTTCTGAGACTCCTTCATCCCCAAAACCATGTAGAGAACATCCTCACTTGGGCAAGTGAAATGTTTTGATCCCGACAATCCAAACGAGATGGCAGGACTGTAAGAAAAGTCACTTCCATAATCTCACATGGCCTCTAGCTACAGGTTTCCTTTCCACTTCTAACCATTTTATAGCATGCCATCTAGGTGCCTGACCTTGCCAAGTAAAATCCAGTTAATCTTTACAATGTCATTCCTCTTTATGGCCTCCACGATATGGCAATGCCATATGGTGGCAATGCTATGGAAGGGACTCTGCTCTTACCCGATAAGCAAGTTTGCATTGCACTAAGCAAATAATTTGCCTTCTGCCTCATGTATATTTCCCTACTAATATCTGCTTAAGGAAAAAATTGAGAGAAATTATTAAAGAGTAGCACAATATTGACTAATAAGCAAGATGAGAAGATTCTACATTTTATTTTTATTTCACAATAGAATTTACATATATGTATATTTATAGATAAAATTCTGAAAAGAAAAGCTCACAAGCTACAGATATGCTGGCTGAGTTGCAATAACTGTCACTGAAATGCAGTGCTATTCCAGTACATCAGTGTTATGTCAGTACATTTTTATTTCAATAGCCAGAAAACCCCAATGTGCCTGTTAATGTTTGGTATGTCCCCTTGCCTCAGCATTTAAAAAGCCTAAAATAGTTTTTAAAGGAGTACAATACAGGGGGTTGGCTATCTACTCACATAAATTCTTTTCAAAGCAAATGTGGAGTTTATCTTATTGCTGTTATTATTATAGGCTCTATGTTTTTTATAACTTTAATCTTATAAATTTAATTATTTCTACATTCTTTCTCAGGAGGAGTTGTTTGAAGTCTACAGAATGCTGAGGTTTAGAAAGATTTCTGAGGTGTGGCATCACATCTTCTGATTGGGCAGCATTCTCGAACGATGTGGGCCTTTGCTGCTGACTCACCAGAGGGCAGCAACTTCGAAGCTTGATGTCAGCATGTAGGAATGCCAGGCACTTCTCTCTGGCAACCCCCAGCTGTAGCCCAGAGTTAAGCAAAGCTTTTTGGGTTAGCCTCTGACCAACCGCCTGGCTGGACTTCTCAATGCCCCAGTAGCCAAGCTCCAGAAAAGAAAATCCAGATCTTAGCAGGGCAACACTGAACTCTTCCAGCTATATATCAGTGGTGATAACGACATAATTGCCCAGTCATGGTTGGGATAAGTGGGAAAGTGGGTATGGTTTTCTGGGAAGCCCTCCCTTCTCTTCACACATACACCACACACACACACACACACACATCTTTTCTAGAATGAAAACCCCAGAATTCAGAAAGTAACCTGTGAATAGTCACTAGTAAGATTTCTAGGTTTCTGGACAGATTGTGTTTTGTTTGTACTCCTGATTATTTGACCTGCCTCAATTTTCCCACATTTCTGATTGGCCCAAGTGAAGCCTCAGATGAGAGCGAGGACCATCTCTGATGTCCATTCCACCTTAATAGTCTATCATCTCATGAATTTAGCTAACTGGGTACTTTCTGAGACGGTTGGCTTTCTAATGCTGATAAAGCAGGGCAGAGTTGCCGGCCACACCCTTGCTAGGCCCAGATCTATGAATACCTATTTTTGTATGCTATCTAATTTCACACTCTCCTGCTCTCTGCACCATCCCCTCACTTAGCAGAAAAGAAAATTTTGGCTCTAAGATAATTAAAATGTTTATACTTGCAAAATCTTTTAGATTGTTTTTGGGTTTTAAGTAAGTGTCTTATAAGCAGCCACCTAAAGGAGAGACTAAGGGAAGAGAGTACAAGGCCATATGAAAACAGAGACAGAAATTGGTGTGATACAGCCACAAGCCACAAAACACCTGAAGCCACCAGAAGGTGGAAGAGACAAGGAACAGATTCTCCCCAGGAGCCTCTGCTGAGAGCATGGCTGTACCAGCAGAGGCTCTTAGGGAGACTCAAATCAGAAGTCTTGATTTTAGACTTTCTGCCTCCAAAACTGTAAATACATTTCTGTTGTTATAAAGCCATCAAGTTTGCGATAGTTATGGCAACCATAGAAATCTAACGCAATCCCTCACAGAGAATCATGTAGATAATGTAATGAGCAAGCCATCTAGCAGGGAAATTCTGGTTTTAGTGTCCAAGATAATTTTTCAGTACTAAAACTGATCATTTCAAAGGCAGGGAAAAAACAGAAAGTGAGAGTGGCCTATAGTAAAAACAAGAGCAACTGTGCAATTCAGAGGAATCCCTATCATTCAGACGCATCTCACTGTTACCATGAGCCCAATAAGGCCAAATCTTCCCATTTTTATCAAAGTTTTACCTTAAATTCCCTGCATTTTAAGTGTTTGTTTAAAAAGCAAACAGACAAAACAGTACTCTATGGACACAACCAAATGTGTTTGAGAGCTGATTATGACCACATGCAGTTGGTTGCAGTCTCTGGAGCTAACAGACCCTTCCAACAGTGTTTAAGGTATGTGCCATAGACAGTTTGTGACAGAACCGAGAACAGGGACCTGTTGTCCTCCTTCAAAACCCAGTCTGCTAACCCAAGCCACTTACGTGCAAGCTTTCCCCATCCTTGGTATAGTCAGAGATAAATATTTTGTTGAAGCATGAGATAGTGTATCAGCCTCTTGCTTTAGGCCTCACTTCTTAGTTTTTCTATGGTAGTTTGATTTCCACTCTTGTACATGTAGTCCTAGAAGCTGTGTGTGTGTGTGCATGTGTGTGTGTGTGTGTGTGTTGAAGAGGGTTAGGGATAGAGGACTTGCAATGAAATGTGTGATTATTTTAGAAGGAAAAATAAAAGAAAATAAATTATTCACTAGAGAAAGCTGAAAATCAGAAACCATTTTTCTGTTCTTATTTTGTCACAAAGCATTAACAGATATTTTACTAAAGGGAATGATATTTAGGCCAAGTAACAAGATATAAAACTGAGATATTACTTAAAATTGACATAGCATCCATAATTTACTTTATTAAAAGTTGTTACTTCTGTGGCCATTTATCACATTTCTAGAGCTACCTATCTTTCAGTTTCAGATTGAGTATCTTATAAACACATTATAAAGTAACACAATTCAACTAGATTGACTTTTTCAGTCTGCCTATGGTGTTTAAGAAGATTGTTGGCCGGGCATGGTGGCTCAAGCCTGTAATCCCAGCACTTTGGGAGGCCGAGATGGGCAGATCACGAGATCAGGAGATCGAGACCATCCTGGCTAACACGGTGAAACCCCGTCTCTACTAAAAATACAAAACATTAGCTGGGCGAGGTGGTGGGCGCCTGTAGTCCCAGCTACTCGGGAGGCTGAGGCAGGAGAATGGCGTAAACTTGGGAGGTGGAGCTTGCACCGAGCTGAGATCTGGCCACTGCACTCCAGCCTGGGCGACAGAGCGAGACTCTGTCTCAAAAAAAAAAAAAAAAAAAAAAAAAGATTGTTATAAGCGTTGAAAGTAATACACAGATTTATAACTCTTGGTTGAGTCTGCAGTGAGGAGGGAAAGTTGTAATGAATATTTCTAACTGGTCCTTGCATTATCATGGAAACACGTACTCCAAAAATGAGAAATGCAGGCTGGTGTTGAAGGGTCTCTCTGAAAGGCAGAGGAATTTTAAAGATTTTTCAGAAATACAGAAATAAATGTGTCTACTTACTGATGGATCGTTATCCTCAGTCAAATTAAAGTTAAGAATACAAAGAATCCCAACAAGTCAATAATAGGAAGGCAAGCAAGCCAATTTTAAACTGGGCAAAATATTCAAATAGACATTTCATCACAGAAGACACACAAATGGTTAATAAGCACTTGAAAGATGTCCGACATCATTGGTCACTAAGAGAATGGAAGTCAAACCCCCAATAAGGTACCACTTCACACCCACTAGGCTCAAGTCTGTCAGAAAGACAGGCAATAATAAATGTAAGCAAAGATGTGAAGAAGTGGGAACCTCCATACGTTGTTGGTAGAAGCGTAAACCGCTACAGTCACTTTGGAAAACAGTTTCTTAAAAAGTCAAAGGTTAATTTTCCATACAACATCCTACTCCTAGGTGTCAACCCAAGGAAATGAAAAAATACTTCCACACAAAGTCTTAAACATAAATGTTCATAACAGCATTATTCATAAGAGTCAAAAAGCAAAAACAGCTGAAATATTCTTCAATTGATGAATGGAAAAACCAAAGATGGTATATACATACAATAGAGTATTTTGTAGACATAAATGAAAAGGAATGAAGTATCATACTGATATTTGCAATGTTTACAAACCTAAAAAACATTATCCTGAGGGAAAGAAGCTGGACATAGAACACCACCTTTTGTATGATTCCATTTGTATGAAACATCCAAAACTAGGCAAAGCTAGTAAAAAAACATGGAAGATTATGGTTGCCTGGGGCTGGAGATGGCAATGGAGATTAAATAAACGAGCATGAAGGATCTTATCAGGATGATAAAAATGTGCTATAACTGTTGTAGGAATCGTTACACTACTCATTGAATCTACTAAAAATCACTGAATTCATGCACTTAAAATGGGTGAAATTATAGCATGTAAGTTGTATCTCAATAAAGTTGTTTTAAGAAATTAGAGGAATAACTAAAAGAATAAAATATAGTCAATAAAACACTATCGCCTTTATCCCATAACCAATCTGTCAACAAACGTGCCAATGGTCCTTTCTAAATATCTCTTACTTTTTACCTTTTTACATATTTCAATTGCATAACACATACTTCAAACTATTAAATGTACAAAATAGAACACAATGAAAAATTTTCCTACCACTGTTCTCCTTCAGTCACCCAATGCCCCCCACTAAAAGCCACCAGGGTTATTAGTTTCTTGTGTATCATTCTAAAGATGTTTTATGCATCCACATTAAGTTTATGAATACATACATGTGCATCTGTCCATGCACACCTTTTTTCCACAATTGTGGCACACTGAATATATTCTGCACATTCATTTTTTTTTTTACTTAATAATTAATACCATATCAGGATTTAAATGTGGCTCAAATCTTTTCCCTCTTTACCACCCCACCACCTCAGTATTCCTTGTCTGGACCATTGTATTTCATCTAATTTGAGATGCTATCAGTTATATGACACACTGTTATTTGGGGGCCCTAAGAGATGAAATAATGCTGCCAATTAAATTATAACATGCCATTGATTGTAAGATTCATTACAATTTCAGAAAGAAATGAAATGTTAAAAAAGTACATATATGTGCATCTAAAAATAATACAATACATAATTAGAACAGTCTCCCAAACAGTTTCTTGCTATCAAACCCAGCTCCCCATCAATTCATTGTCTCTTACTCTGCCAAAGTAATTTTTCTAAGTTTCAGATGGAATCTTTTTATTCCTCTACTTAAAATTTTGTAGGCTCCCATTGCTACAAGATGAAGTCCAAATAACTGAATGTGGTATTCAAGACTCTTCCCATTTCCGGCCTCCTTTCCTCTACTACCCTATGCTCTAGACATGCCCAGCTATTGGCTATTCCTCAAAAATGGAGTATTCTTTCAAAACTGTGCTTTTGTACATGTTGTTCCCGCTCCTTGGAATACACTTGACCCCCTTTCCTCCTGGCTAAATACCATTTGTCCTCCAAGACTCATCTCTGGGAAAACTGCCATGAACTTTCCCAGTTCAATTAAATTTCCTTTCTGTACTAACACCCTCATTGCGCTTAATTCCATCAAAAGCACTTCTTGCCTAGAATTAGGCTTCTTTGTTTCCTTGACTGTCTTCACTACTCTTATTTTTCTTGCATTACAAAAGTGCCTGGAACAAGGTAAGCATTCAGTAAGCATTCATTGGATGAATGTGTACTTTGGCCCCTAGATGTAATCAACACATCTGCAGTAATGGAGGTGCGGTCAGCACAGTGTAGGGGAAAGTACACGGGATCTGAAGTCAGAAGATGCCAGTTCTGGGCTCTGACATTTCTAACCCTCTGATCTTAGTTTGGTCAGATAATGTTTCTAAAACTTGGTTTCCTCATCTAAGAACATAAACCTACAAGGGCTTGCTGAAGGGACTCAATGAGAGAAAGTGTCTGAAGTAACTGATACAGAGCTGGTGTTCCAAACAGGACATCTTTTGTTAGAGTGACTGGAACATCCTATGCTATAGAATGCATTTGTTGTACCCTGAAAACACACATGCCACTGACATGTTGGTTACGAGTGGACTTTGTTTTTCATTTTTTATTTTACTTTATTTTTGTAAAGGTGTTACATATCGTGTTGTTTCAGAAAGCATGGTGACAAAAACACACACACACACACACACACACAATTCTTGCCCATGGCATTTTCCATAACCCCTATAATAGTTTCTTTTAGATCTTTCGTGTGTTTTCTTTTTAAAATAAATGCTAGTGCATATAAAGATATAGTCCCCTCTTTTTTAGTGTATATATAGTAAATATATGTGATATATTTACTATAAATATATATACACATATAAATGTATATACACACATATATAAATATAAACATATATAATATAAATACACACATATATAAATACATATATACACACACAGAGAGAGAGAAAGATATTCCATCTACATTATCTACATTCTGTTCTGGTTCTGAGGGCTGGTTTTTTTCACTAAATATCTAAATGGACTTTATGAGCCTCTAAATTTGCCCAGAATTCTAATCAACGAGACAAGTATATGGAAAGAGGGATTTTATTTATTGCTTCACATCACAACTCTGAACTATCAGCAAGAGGTAAAAGCTTTGACTCATAGCCTCAAGTCTTTCTAAAGGGAACCACAAAGAAACTGCATGACTAGAACAGTGAAAAACTAAGTTTGCCTTTTATATCAGGCCAGGGTCAAAGAAATTGCAACAGGGCTGAAAGGGCTGTGAAGATCTTATCTCCTTATACTGCCTTGAGATTAGAGGAAAGCAGCAGAAAGCACAAACATGCAGACTAGTAAGTCTTTAGCACTACCTGCTACCTGCTTTTTATCACATGAATGACATGTTTTCCAGAGAACCTTCACCTTTAAAGGACAATATTATTCTCAGAATTATAAACAAGTTCTCTTTTAGGGTTGTGGCTCAGGTACAGAATAGGATTTGTACTTTTTAAAGCTATGTCTGTATGGAAAGCAAAAGCTAGTGGTACAAGGAGGTGATCTGGGCTTTGTAAGTAGTTATTATTCTTTCAATTTTGTTAATCACAGCAAATGATAAAGTTACAAGCACAAAGGTTTGGCAAAATGTAGGCATTAGAATAATAGACCTTCAATTCATTGACAAGTTTAATTATGGCCCAAGTTGCTCATATCCTCTCTCCCTTTTTCTGATTTTTTTACTCACCTAAGTCACTGATCTGAGTTCTTAAACTCTCATATGAATGGCCCCAGTTTAATCACTGTGCTCCTCATTCCCAAATTCCTAACTCCTACTTCCTTTACTGAAGTTCTCCACCTGGGCAGGGAAACAGACTAGTTACAGGAAATCCGATAGGCTCATCAGCACAGGCAGCAAGATCACCATCTCATGCTGTAAATTACCATCACCCTGACCCAATTGTCAAAGCACACACTGCAGAAAATTTATTGGAAAGATTAAGAATGGGCTGGTGATCCCATTACTGGGTATATACCCAAAGGATTACAAATCATGCTGCTATAAAGACACATGCACACGTATGTTTATTGTGGCACTATTCACAATAGCAAAGACTTGGAATCAACCCAAATGTCCATCAGTGACAGACTGGATTAAGAAAATGTGGCACATACACACCATGGAATACTATGCAGCCATAAAAAAGGATGAGTTTGAGTCCTTTGTAGGGACATGGATGCAGCTGGAAACTATCATTCTCAGCAAACTATCGCAAGAACAGAAAACCAAACACCGCATGTTCTCACTCATAGGTGGGAACTGAACAATGAGATCACCTGGACTCGGGAAGGGGAACATCACACACCGGGGCCTATCACTGAGGGGAGCGGGGAGGGATTGCATTGGGAGTTATACCTGATGTAAATGACGAGTTGATGGGTGCAGCACACCAACATGGCACAAGTATACATATGTAACAAACCTGCACGTTATGCACATGTACCCTAGAACTTAAAGTATAATAAAAAAAAAAAAAAAAAAGAATGGGCTGGTGAAGAAGACAAAAGAAACTCCCTGATGGCCTTTGGTATGAATGGAAGACAGGACTGCGTCTGACCACATAAGCCCAGAGAAGTGGGAGCCTTAGCTGGTTTTCTACATCGTATAGGCCACAACTGCAAATCCATCAGGCAAAGAAAAATAAGGGCAGGGATCTCTGGGAACCAGCAAGCAAAGGCACAGAATCCAGCAAGGTGAGGGGAGTGGGGAGGGTTATGAAGGCAAGCAGGTGATGCCTGAGTCTAATAGACTGATGAGCAAGCTGGAGAAGGCCAGGTGGAGGAGGCGAGAGGGAACAAGACATGCTGAGGCACTAAATCTCTGAGTCTTGAAATAACATGGGGCATTTTAATAATTCCACATAGTTCAGTGTAATTGGAGATGGAATGCCAGTGGGACAGGGCTAGGGTCATGGTGAAAAATTGGAGAGGTGGCCAGAGACAAATAACAAAGGACCTTGAGAGATCATACCATATATCTTGTATTTTAACCAGAAGGCACTACTGGGAGCCACCGCAGGATTTTAAGCAGGGAACAACAAGATCAGATTTAAGTTGTAGACAGTTCACTCTCATACCTATGTAGATTATGGATTTAAGCACTGTGTCCACAGCACCTTCCATACTATGGTGCATTAGGCATCTGTCTGTCTCCACACTAAGCTGTAACCTCAATGAGGGGAGGGAGCATGTCTGTTTCTCATTATTATATCTCTGGTACCTAGAACAATGCCAAGTTCATAGTCATGAATGAAGTGTGTCCATCACAGTCATGATGAATGGTGTTCAATCTCATTCAACTTTTTGTCTCTAATGCTCATGCAGTACTTAGTGTAACGTAGGTAACAGATAAAGGTCGGCTGAATAAATGAATAAATGCTAACTTCTGCCTCACTCTCCCAGTCTCATCTCTCAACACTCCCCAATATTTGTCCTATTACAATAAAATTGTGTAGCTTTCCCAGATGCACCGTATTGTTTGCCTTACATATGCTATTCCCTCTGATTAGAATTCCTTACCCCTATCTCCTATCTGTCTTGCGAATTTCAATTATGTCTCAACATTCAGCTTAGATTTGACCCACGGGGGAGAAGCTTTTTGTAATACCAATACCTTCCGCCACTATGCTGACCCACAGAAGGCTCCTCTTCATCTACTTGCTCCTTGGTTCTTGTTGTGTACCTTCTCATTTATATGGTTTCTGTTGCATTCATCATTTTACACTATAATTTATTTGTGTATAGCTCTAGATTTTGAGCTTCCAGAGGGCAAGGACTGTCTTATTTTGCTTCCTCAACAGTTCCCAGCCCAAGCCTCAATCATAAAGAAGATTCAAATAATGTCTTTGTGAAATTTAATTGTCTATTTCTTGAAGTTAATTATATTCCATCACCTCCGAATTTGATTCATGTTTACTCTTCAATATATAAAGCAGCTTTTTCTTTTCGTATTCTAAAGTCATCTCAGGCTACCATTAGCATGAACCCTGGGAGCTGGAAAATATTTCTGTGGTTCACATAATCTATTGCCTTTGTGATTTCCTATCTGTCCTCTCAACTTTTGTGTCTGAGTCTCATAAAATAGCCCATTCATCTTTTGTTTTATTTGCCTTTCAGAGCCTGTCTTTATCCAAACTATCTTGTAAGAAGCTTACAGGGGTCACAACTGTACATAGCATTCTAGGGATAAACACAGGCTTCCTATCATTGTACAAATGAAGAGCAATGTGTTTTTGTCTCGTTTTCAAAATTTTTCCAGTGACAATCATGATTTTGTTGACTTTTGAATTAGAAACAATAGTTTGAATAAGAATCTTTGCAACAACTGTTCAGTCTCCTTTTTATAAACAAGAGTTCAATGTCCAGTGCAGAGGTCTCTTTTCCCTTAGTATCTGTTTTCCTTAGTGTGATCATGGGCACTCTCCACTACTTGCAAGAGTTTCTTCCAACCCCGGTTACCAGGATCCTGTCCCACATGATACAGTCTACAACTCACTCCCTTCAACTAAAATATATGAAAAAAACTAGAAATTGATTCGCTTTCAGTTTTTTCTAAAATTTATCATTTTACATTTTGCATCTAATTTCCACCCTCATGGTAAAATAATTATCATTAGCATGTGTAGAGTGCTAGATTTGTGACATACTGTTTTAAGTGTTTTATATTATGTAAATGGCAGTCATTTTAATCCTCACAAAATCTCTCTAACATCCACATTATTTTATCCCTATTTTACAAATGAATAAACTGAGGCACAGAGCAGTTGAATAATTTGCCATAAGTCACAAAACTAGCATGTGGCAGAATGGAGATTTTAAACCGTATAGCCTGACTCTGCATAAAGCTGAAGCAGGAGGAAAGAGAAAAGAAAGAGTTTTATCTGAGCCTTTCCAATATCAGGGTCACTTAAGGTGGGTATCTAAACTTGCTGAGCCTCAGTTTTGACATCTGTAATGTAAAGATAGAAATAGACACCTCACGGTTTGTTGACTGTAGTAAATATAACCACACATGTAAAGTATCTGGCTGACTAAAAGTACATAACAAATGTTGCTTCTTTCCTCACCCAGTTAGTTCTCTATTTTTAGGTCATGACGACCACTTTAAAGTCACTACTGAAAACCATAAAGCTTCCCTTCCCAGCCCTGTCCTGTACCAACTGCATGAACTGAAGCTCCTGTTTCCTTTCTCGTAATCTGTTAGCCATAAAATCCATTATGAGGATTAAATGAGATCATGTTTGAAAGGCAATTAGCACAGTGCCTGGCATATGGCAAATGCTCAATAAATGGCAGCAACTATATAGCAGTGGTGATGATAAAGAAGAGGACAGGATTAGGAAGGATTATGTTGATAATGTCTTTAGCTTGATTCTCCCTTCTTACCTAAAAAAAAACTACTGTCTGTCCTCTAGAGCTATAAAAAATGGAAACGCTGTTCACAGTTAACTTTCTTCAGGGAGGGAAATGACTTGAATCCTCAGAGACTAACTCTCTAGGACAACAGTTTTAACCTCCTAGCACATAAAATAATCTGCGGCATTTAATAAGATGTCAAATAGCAGGGAACCATTCGGAAATTCTGGCCAATAGAAAAGTTCTATGGCCCAGAAACCCAGACATTTAGAGTTTGAACCAGCCCTTGGTGATTTTGAGTTGGTAGCTCTGGGACCACACTAAAAACACTGCCCCAGGATTAAATCAGTGCATTTGTTTCTTTAAACCAACATCATTTTTAAGAATCTAAATGGGATTTTCAGTAAGATTTAAGACTAACTTTTGTTTTAAGGGGATTATTTATAAGGAATCATTTATCATCACTCACCAACTTAAAGCATTTGTGCAAATATAACATACTTCAATGATTGAGAATAAAATCAATAACAAAATAGACATTCCTTTGATAAATGCAAGTGTGTGTGTTCACATGACAGCCTTAAAAGAACTTTTAGTGTATTTTTATTATCCGATACAATCTAGTCTTAGATTTCAGTCCCCGCTAGACTATATATAGTCATATCAAATATATACCTATTGTTGCATAAAGGATGATGGGTTGATGTTTTCTGTAACCCACAAAGAGCTAATCATGTTTCATTTAAACTACGTTTCTCACACATTCATCAGAAATGTTTTAATGCATTTCAGAAAGTTTACCCAGTGAACGTCTCCAATATTAGTAAAAAAAGAAAAAAAAAGTACGCATGCACAGCATCACTTCATAGATGAAAAAGTTGGGGAAGGAGAGTTTACATTTTCAGAGGCCACAAAGAAAGTCAGCATTATAATTTAATTGTCATCAAACTGATTCTGTGCTCAAATCCCTGGAACACGTTTGCCACCAACTAAATTCAGTCAATCTTTATTTGCTTTGGAAGAATAAATTTTGAATAAACATTTGTGGCTACTACTACAGTTTCATGATATTATTAAGAAATTAAATCTGAGGCTGGCATAGTAGCTCATGCCTGTAATCTCCGCACTTTAGGAGGCTGAGGCAGGTGGATCAACTGAGGTCAGGAGTTACAGATCAGCCTGGCCAACACGGTGAAACCAAAACAAACAAACAAACAAACAAAACACCACAAAAATTAGCCAGATGTGGTGGCCCATGCTGGTAGTCCCACCTACTTGGGAGGCAGAGGCTACAGCGAGCTGAGATGAGATCATGCCACTGCACTCCAGCCTGGGCAACAGAATGAGACTCCGTTTCAAAAAAAGAAAAAAAAAAAAAAAGAAATTAAATTAAATCTGAAATCCTTCCAGAGACAATTTTAACCTCACAAGCCAGTGCGACAGATAATTTCTTTTTTACTGACCTGAAATAAAGACACTTGATATTTGAGACACTTGATAACTTTTAGATGTCCAAGCCATGAGTAACTAAAAACTAAAGGAAACTGGTGGGTGTTTTGTAATATAAAACAAGTAACTTCACTTGCAGATACTGAACATCTAAAATTTTATGAAGTTTTTCTAACATGTTTCTAACATTTGTTATGTAAATAATTGTATCAGGTGAATATCACCAATTCAAGGTTTTTTTCTCTTCAACATTACTGAAGAGAAAGTACTTTTAAGTCAAACATTCCTTTTAATGGTTGGAAGTAACATGTTAGAATTTAGTCATTTATAAATGTTTGAAATTAATCACTGGCTTAATCTAATACCAAATTAAAAAAAAAAAAAGTAAGACGTTTAGAGGGGCAGAGTAGCTCATGCCTGTAACTCCAGCACTTTGGGAGGCTGAGGTGGGAGGATCGCTTTGAGCCCAGGAGTTCAAGACCAGCCTGAGCAACATGGAGAAAACTTGTCCCTACAAAATAAGGAAAAAAAAAAAAAAAGAAAGAAAAGAAAGAAATTAGCCAGGCATGGTGGCATGTGCCTATAGTCCCAGCTACTTGGGAGGCTGAGGTGGGAAGATCGCTTGAATCTGGGTAGGTCAAGGCTGCAGTGAGCTGTGATTGAGCCACTCTACTCCAGCCTCCGTGACAGAGTGAGACCCTGTCAAAAAAAAAAAAAAAAAAAAAAATGTTCACTAAGTTTTTGTGGTTCTTAATATAAAACAAGTAACTTCACTTGAAGATAATGAACATCTAACCTATGAAATTTTTCTAATTTTTTTAACGTTTGTTATGTAAAGAATTGTATCAGATAAATATCATCAATTCAAGATTTTGTCTTCAACATTAGTTTGATCAAGTATCCACTGAAATTTGCTCCAAAGACTATTCTGGGTCTTATTACATAGTTAATGTGTTAGTCCTACAGTTGAATTTTTAACGATTATCTTTTGAAATGAGAGATTAAAGTGATCTACTTAATCTTGTTGCTCAACCTGTGCCTTTTAAAGGAAAAATTATTTGGCTACAAAAATGTCAGGGGGTGTTTTTAAAACCAATGGACCCTCATAAATTAGAATCATGTGATATTTTTGCACAGTTGACAATGTAAAAAACAAATGCCAAGTCTTTGAGTTTCTCTTTGGCTGGACAAGCAGGTGTGTGGTATGCTGCTGATGCTGATCCATCCAGACACTCAAGTTCAGACAAAGACAATCCAAAGTTCCCAGTCACTTCTGTTTATTTTAGCAAAGGGACTCATGTGAACTCCACCCAGGTCTGGAAGTCTGCTTACCCAGGGATAATTTTTACTAGGTACATACAGTGGTGTTTCAAAGTTCACAAGGATGACTTTATAGGGTTGGGTGTTTTTTTTTTTTTTTTTATAGAGCCTGACCTAATCTCCTGAAGCCTCCTGGAAGGCAATATCACTGTAACTTATGTCTATTTAAAGTAGCTGTTGAGAGGACAGTAATTCTCCACTTTAGTGTATTTAAATTAACATACCACTCTTACTAATTGACAGATATATTCAAAAACCATGTTTTGCACTTAACAGCAGTTTGGAGTGAACTGAATCACACGGTGACTTGTAAGAGAACACATGTAAAATACAATATACAGAATGCTGGTTCTCAGCCTAGGGCCTGTGAACCTACTGACCTTCTGTGAAAATTCTGTGTGCGTGCATGTGTGTGTGTGCTTGCACATTTGTGTATGTGTGCAACTGTGCATTCTCCTGAGTAGAAGAACCATGGTTTTCCAGAAATTCTCAATGGGGCACATGATTCCAAAAAGGTAAATACCACTGACATGGAGAGAATAATAAATTATTAGTGGTCCTTGCTTTAATATCAAGTATAATAAAACATTGCAACATTCGCTTCTTACGACCTTTCATAATCCCAGCAATCAAAAGCTGATTGCTCCTTAAGCCCTTCTCTTCTCCTCAGGGTTTCCTGGAGCTTTGCTCCAGTACGTATCGTTTGGGACGCAAGGCCCTTGAGAGGGCTCTCTGCCTAGGTCAGCTCCAAGGGGAAACCGAGCACACCACATGATTTTAGAAGTCACAGCATGACATTTAGGTAAATTCATATATTAACAGATATCCTCCTTTCTTTTAGTTCTTCTGATTGTGGCAAGGAAATATTCTCAGTCAGTGGAAGGATTATTTTACCACTCCTATAACACTCCTTAGTCTCTCCTTTCAACAGAGACAGCAAGCCACAAGCTCAGATTCTTCATAGGAAACTATATCTGACAAACATTTAATAACATTACTTCACTCACGGCATTTCTTTTTATGACAGTCTTCTATTTAAGGCAAATGATATTGGTTTTTTTTTTTTTTTTTTTTGAGACGGAGTCTCGCTCTGTCACCCAGGCTGGAGGTTCACGCCATTCTCCTGCCTCAGCCTCCCGGGTAGCTGGGACTACGGGCGCCGCCACCTCGCCCGGCTAGATTTTTGTATTTTTTAGTAGAGACGGGGTTTCACCGTGTTAGCCAGGATGGTCTCGATCTCCTGACCTCGTGATCCGCCTGTCTCGGCCTCCCAAAGTGCTGGGATTACAGGCTTGAGCCACCGCGCCCGGCGATATTGGTTTTTAATTTATAGTTAGTGAAAAAGTTTCTCTTCAAAATAAATGGAGTTAATTTTTTAAAGGAGAGACAACTTAAGGAAAAATATTTCTATTAGTGCAGATGATACAAGGATATGATAAAATCAAAGAAGTGGTATGCAAATGACAGAAATGTGGAAAACATCAGACTGAACAATTGCTAATCAAGTCATGCTTTTATTTTCAAAAGATTGACAGTCTATTCAATTTATTTAGGACAAAGACAATCAGTAATAGAAATTTCCACTAGGCATTTCTGAAAAATAAGCATAAACTGTGAGAGATACATTTAGCATTGATTAGTTAGGATGCTTTCAGATACTTGTAAGAGAAAACACAACTAAAAGCATCTTTAAAAAACTAAGGATTGGCTGGGCTCCGTGGCTCACACCTGTAATCCCAGCACTTTGGGAGGCTGAGGCAGGTGGATCACGAGGTCAGGAGATCGAGACCATCCTGCCTAACATGGTGAAACCCCATCTCTACTAAAAATACAAAAAATCAGCTGGGCGTGGTGGTGGGCACCTGTAGTCTCAGCAACTAGGGAGGCTGAGGCAGGAGAATGGCGTGAACCTGGGAGGCGGAGCTTGCAGTTAGCCGAGATGGCACCACTGCACTCCAGCCTGGGTGACAGCGTGAGACTCCGTCTCAAAAAAACAAAAAGCAAACAAAAAAAAAACTAAGGATTATTTCCTGATGGTTCCACGGTAGACTAAGTCAACGGTTCAATGTCATCAAGGATCCAGGTTCTTGCTATAGTGTCCTCTGCCACTGGTAGCATGTAATTGTGTCCTCAGACTTGTCCCCTCATGGTCTCAAGGTGGCTTCCACAGCACCAACTCTTCACCCAACAGTGACCAAAGTCAAGAAAGTATAAACCACAACTTTTTGGTCCCTTTCAAGGGGAAAGAAAACTTACCTCAAAGTTTCCCATATTTGCCCTCTCATTTCATAAGCAAGGTTGCACCTCTTCTCCATATCTAAATCAAACATTTCCAAGAAAAAGGAGAATTACCACGATTGCGTTAGCTTACTCCTGATTCACCTACAGGGGCTAAGGAGGGGCTAAAGAAGATCATGTGACTAGTAACTGACCAATGATGGGGTTATCTTGGCAAGGAAGTATGAAGAAAACAACTGTTGGGCAGAAAATTCACATGGCTTGCCATAGTGTGCATTAACATAGGTTGTAATAATTCTGTGGGGCACAGAGAGGCTGATAATTAATGTTGGAAAAAATATTATTCAGAATCACAAATAAGTAATACAAATCTGGGCCATATTGATAAAATAAACACAGTAGACACAGTTTGGAAACTAATATTTTTTTAAGGTTCCAGATAAAATATAATCTCAAAATAAATAAATGGATAGATGAATAAATAATCTCTGGGGTTCAAAAAATATTGATTGGCTGATAATCCTTTTCTCCTATCCCAGCTGCCTCAGACCCTGTGAGCAGGAGAAAGATACAATAGGGCAAACCAGGGCAATAAAAATGTGGGTTACTGTTGTTTTTAAGAATTTCATGTTTTCTAAAAGCTTCAGAGAAGTCATGGGGAAAAAATTAAGAATATTATTGAACTCTAGTAGACATTTTCACTTTTTAACCTTTAACTTACATGTGAGATAAGTGGAGGGGCATCTTCATCTCAAGTGTGCATGGGACTTGTAAATGTTTTAATCTGGCCCTGACAGGTAAATTTCTCTCCAAAAAATACTAAGTTTAGACATAAACCTCCAACTCACCTTTCTCAAGTTACTTGTGTTTTAAATACTTTTAATTATGCTAATTTTTAAGCATATTTCTTGGCTTTATTCCATACTCCAACAGGAACAAAATAAAATAAATGGCTGAGTAGGATCTGAACTGAGATATGAGAAGAAAGGAAGGGCCATTAAACAAATAGTGATCAAGCTTCTTGGGGCTATCAAGTTCTTTGTATCTATTCTGATTTTCATCTCAATAGCTCTACCACATTGAGATTTTTATGCCAATTTTAAATATGTAGAATTAAGGAACAGAGTAGGAGAGTGATTTGATAAAGTTTATAAATCTAGTAATAGTAGAATGAAAATTTAAATTCTGGAAGTTTAAATCTTCTGACCCCCAAGGTTCATCTTCTTTCTATTGAACTATCCTGCCTCCCGAGGGTTTGTGTTGCCACATACTTAAGGACAAAATCAAGAAGTTGTGAAATTGAATCAAAGAAATGGGCTACCAGATGCAAAGAAATAGAAAAACAAGTCAAAATCTAATCCAGACAACAAATAGACATTTAGCACAGGAGACCCGAACACTTGTCGAGACACGATCAGAGAAAGGAGGGAGGTCAAGGATCAATAGTGACTCCAAGATACCCTGAGATCTAAAGAGAGGGACCTTTTTTTTTTTTTTTTTGAGAGGGAGTCTCTGTCGCCCAGGCTGGAGTGCAGTGAGGCGATCTCGGCTCACTGCAAGCTCCGCCTCCCGGGTTCACTCCATTCTCCTGCCTCAGCCCCCCAAATAGCTGGGACTACAGGCGCTCACCACCATGCCTGGCTAATTTTTTGTATTTTTAGTAGAGACAGGGTTTCACCATGTTAGGCAGGATGGTCTCGATCTCCTGACCTCGTGATCCGCCCGCCTCGGCCTCCCAAAGTGCTGGGATTAGAGGCTGAGCCACTGCACCCGGCAAGACAGGGATCTTTTATATGTTCCTTGCTGTGGGGCCAGAACAAGATGTAAGTGTGGCAAGGTCCGTGAGATAAACAGGCACATCTGAGGAACAAGGAGTGCACCTGGCAGGGTGGGGTTGGGAAAAGCATACCTTGAGGGTAAGCTTGCTTTTTCCCATTTAGGTGCGATTTCCTTTGCCTCCTACAAATTAATCTGTGGGCAAACTAGCTACGTAACTCTTAATTAACTGATAAACTTTTTTCTCCTTGATCGTAACCCAAGTATTTCCATGTCTTATACATGGAAATATATAAAGAAGTTCTTTACAGATAGAAGTTCTTTTTGTCACGCATTTTAGTAACCACAGTTTATTGGGGATTATCAAAGCTATGAGAGTGTTACCATATTTGAGTTCTCTGTGGAAAAATGCTCATTCTCCTAACATTTCTTCTGTTCTCATACCAAAACACTGTGCTTGTGTTGCCTGAGTTGTCGTCTGGGTGTTAGTGTTATCTTAGATATCTGTCACTTATGGAGATTAAGTATCATATTACAGCTGCTGGCCCAGATGATTTCACAATTTCAGTTGTATGACTTGGCTTGTGGAAAAGAATGCAATTTCTTTAGTTTATCAGTTTTAACCAACCAGTCTTCATAATGAATGCCCTGTGCATTTTTCATAGCCCTACTCATTCTTACATTGTTACCAAGAAGACATGGTAAATGTCTGTATTTACCTAAACTTGAAGATAAACAATGTTACTGCTGAGACATATTTTCAATCTGGGATTACCAAGAACCCATTTTAGTTTCAACCCAAAGTTGGATATGCCCCACAAAACAAGTTGGGAGGTCAAATCATGCAACAGAACTCCCAGAGACAAAAACCAATGTCACACCCCTCCCCACCCCCTTTCTCTGAGAGTACAAAAAATGTAGACTACCCACATGCTGTTAAATAAAGGCTGAAAGGTGCTTTGATCAGGCTAATACTCTGCTCCCTGGGAAGTACACAAACTCTTTTATTAAATATAATTTACTACATGGCCAATTTCTCAAGAGAAATTCAACTGACTTTTAAATAAACTTTTCTGTATTTAAACATAATATGACACTAACCTGCAAAATTTAATAGTGGTAGATTATATTCTTCTTTTATGAAGGTAATATAGAAGTTATCTGCCTGACCTAGGAACAGCCCTTTTGTGAAATAGCCCAAAAGCTCTAAGCCTAGAGTCAGAAAGAGAGTTGGGCTCAAATCCTGGCTCGATTATTTGACTATATTACCTTGGGTGTGTTACGTAACGTGCCTAAGTCTCTTCATCTAAAACATAGGAACAATAAATTTTACTTTAACAATTGTTGGTTTGAATCCAATGAGATGGTGCAGATAAGTACTTATAACAATGCATGACTCTTAAGGAACAATTAAGAAATGGTAAAATAAATTTTAAAAGCAAAAGTTTCAATCAATGGTCAGAAAGAGATCTAAGATCACAAAGATGTAAACTGATTATTTAATTATTGAGGGAAAACTGAAGTTTTGAGTATTTTGAAAATTCCATGTAAAATATAGAACAACCACCACCCAAACACCAGTGTCCTCTATATCTAAATCTACAGCCTTGACCTCTGTTCTAAGCTTTAGATGCTAATATCCAACTAAATCCACAGGACCAGACCATCTCAACGTATTCAAAACTGAACTTAGCATCTTACCTACTGTCCAAAAACTTCATTTAGTCACAAAATTCAGAAACCTGGATGCCACCCTAAAATCTTTTCTTTCTCTCATGCTCCACCCCAAACCTCTAAATCAAGGCTGATTGAGCTGTGGTTCTTGAACCTGGCAGAGCTTCAGCATCACCTAGGGTGCTTTATAAGAATACCAAGTTGTATTCCAGAGATTCTGATTCAGAAGATTCAAGGTATGCCATGGGAATCGTCATTCAAAAATAAACAAACAAAACCTCCATGAGAATTGGCTACTCATTGAGATCTGGGAGCCACTGCTGTAGGATACCTTCTTACCATATCTCATATCTGTACCTTCCTCTCTGTCCCAGCAGCAGCATTCTTACCTCTGACCCTCCTGTCTCTCTTGAATGAAATCATTCCATAAGTGGGCACTCTGCATCCCCTATACTCCATCCCATTAATTCATCCTTCCCAGTGCTTCCAGATCCATTTATCTAAACCCAGGCTTCAGAGAAAAATACATCTAAATTCAAATCCCTGCTTTGCTAATGACCAGGTCTGTAGCCTTGAGCAAGATAGTTCATCTCTGTATGATGCAATTTTCTCATGAGAAAAATGGGAATCTATTAAATGTGATTTAGATGGGACGACATATGTATAGTTCTTAGTACAGGGCATGGTATATAACAAGCTATTAGTGTTATTATCATTATTGTTTTTGTTATTATGACACAAATCTAATCATGTAATTCATGTTACATGTCCTCTTCCTGCTACCAGCCTTCTTTTCAATGAGAGAATCCCAGGGTTAGGCCTTCTTGATTCCAATTGGCTTTCTCAAGTTTGAACCTCTAACGATCACTGTCATGAGGCGTCTTCTAATGTTGCACCTGTCCTTCCAGATTTCTTTCTGTGGCTTACACCTGGTTGTATGGCTTAGTCAAATGGAAATAGTCTAATTTGGTTTATCCCCTGCCCATGTCTGACTTACCCGACTACCAGCAAGCTAGAGTCGGGTATCCTGACTCAACATGAATTTGGTAAACACAATCCTCTACATGTGTTCTATAGTGCCCAATTCACTACAGGTATAAAATATACATAATTATATGCTCCTCTTTAAAAATAAAATTCTGACTAATTCCTAGCCAGTACTTAAAGCTTAAGCTCCAATAACAGTAAAGTACTGGCTAGAAATTAGTCAGAACATCAAAATCATGATACGTTTATCTATTCCTTCATTCAACAAATTTTGGAGTGCAGTGGGATTCAGATATAATGGACTCATTTCCAAGTCTGGCTCTGCAGCTTTCCACATGTGTGATCTTGGGCAAGTTACCTAATGTCACTGGGCCTCTACATCATGATCAATAAAAGGAGGAAATAACATTTTCTGATGAAATTGATGTGAATAGTGAGCCACTAGCACACTTTACGCCTTGTACAAGAAATCAAAACACAGTTACGCTGCTACTGTTATATAAAGAGCAATAATGAGGGCTATGACAATGTCATAACATATCACTGCTTTCAAGACCCGCTGTAACTAGCAGACCAGCAGAAAGAGAAAAGTACAACCAGACCAACAGGCCCAAAACTATAAAAATCAACTCTGCAGTAAGGTTGGCCTATAAGGAAAGTGATTGATCTTGTGAATTAAAGTGTTAGGGAAAACAAGTGAGCTGGGGACCAGCTTAAAGAGACATCATTTTCTTAGGTATAGGTAGATCTGGAGGATGAGACCAACAAGAGGTCAATACCTTTATCAGGGAGTAAAATTTTGGATTTCAGAAAGGTACATGATGGTTGAAGCAAGACCCCAGCCACAGGCTGGGGCTATGTGGAGGAAAAGAGGAGACAGAGTAAAAAAAACTCCTGGGAAAATACATTTGTAGGACACAAAAACAGCAAAAATGATGATAGCTTACTTTCACTGAGTGTTCATTATGGATTGGGTGCCACGTTCTTCCCTTCTACATTTTCTCTATTTTTCACAACACTATAAAAGATTGGGTGCCATATGGGGAAACAGAGTCAGAGGAAAAAGTGTTAAGAGATATTTCTAAGATTACACAACTAATAGACAAGCTTCCTAGGCAGGAGTCTAATCATGAAAGCACTCGAAGGGGGAGTTTCCGCTCACTGATCATGAGCCTGTCCCAGGGACTGTGTTGAATGAATTTGCATGCTGTGCTCAGAGCCACAACTAGTTCCCATTTCTGTAATCCCTAAAATCTCTTTTCCTGGGATCAGGCCAGGCAGGGCCAAGCCTCTGGAGTAGAGAAGAACTTAGGTGACTCAAGTGTCAACTTTGGGTTGGTAATACCTAGCCTAAACAACTCTATCTTTCCAAATCACACAAGAGTTCACTCATAAATCCACTAGACTCTGTCCATCACTTCAAAGTAAATAACCTTCCTGAGAATCAATTCTAGAGAGTTAATCCAAAATACTCAAGACACATTGCCTCATTAGTTATAATGGGAAAAAATAAAAGCTAAAGAACAACATATCTGACAACATGGGAATGAATAAGTAACTTGGGGCACAACTCCATAAAAACAGCCATTAAAAACTTGTATGACAAAATGTATATGACAACTTCAAAACAATATGAAATAGACTTATGATATAAGCTACAGTTTTAAAATGAGTCAAAATTATATTGCCATACTGACATAATTACGTTTTTATTTAAAGCGTAGAAAAAACTAAAAGAAAAAAATGTACTGCAGTATGAACAAGGGTTGACTCTAGGTAGTGGGACTGGAGATTAAACTGTTTATTTTTCTGCTAACTGGCATTTTATGATATTTTTAAGAAGCATAGGCTAATTCTCATGCAAAAAACCACAAAATATTTCAAATAAAAAGAACTAGCTTCCTAAAATGTCACAGTACATTTGGAATAGTTTCTGAGTCCGGCTCAGCCCACTCTCCTATTTTCTTTGTAATGTTGCTGTAATTCCATGGCCCAGCAGTCTGGTGGCCTGTGGTCATCAGAACTATCAAATAATTTCCCTTTAGTTTTAAAGATTTTGCCATTTTCTCTACTACCTTACAAAAAGCCTTCAACAGGTTTTTGGCTCTGTAAACTGTCAGAAATATAGTCTTCCTCCCAACAGCCCATTTCCATAGAGTGGTGTAGCAGAACACAGGACCACACATTGTGTTTAGTTTTCTTCTCCCTTATGGGCTCCACTAGAACTCATCTGAAAAGCTCTCCTTAAGGACTCTCAATCCAAACAGGGCTGCCCCTGCTGCACCTCCACAGTGTATTCTGAACAGAACTAGCTAGGTCACAAGCTCACATCAGCCAATGATAGCTCAGAATCTTTAGCTCAGAAGGAAATAGATGCCAACTTGATCATAGTGAACACGGAAAATATCAAAGGACCCTTGTTACTCTCTTCTAGTGGTCGGTACATTTCTAAGTTTCTGTTCCAAAGTACTTTGGCAGCCATTTTACTCCAGGGAGCCAGGGAGGGGAAAGTCTGTTCTTGCAACATTACCAAACAGCTTGGGGAAAACCCAATCCTTTCACACATAAACAGGGCTGGCTACATCTGACTGCACAGAGCCAGCCAAACTGGGATTCCTTAACAGCTCATGCCTTTGGTAATTATTTATTCAGTATCATCTGAGATTTAGTCAAGAGCACAAGACACCCCAAAAGGCTTCATTGAGACTGGTGTGGGACACACCTCGTTTTTCTCACCTCCTGTCTGGCCTCCTTTGATGAACAGGCAGATTCTGTCAAATTCATTTTCATAAGGCATTGCTGCTCTGTATGACTCTACCAAAACCACACCAAAGGCATGGGGGGAGAGGTATCTGGATTACTAGAAAGACACTTTGACAAACAGTAGGTTTTCAAAGAAGTGTGACAAATGCCATGTGAGGCTAGATGAACACAAGAAGATTAAGAAGAAAACAAGCTTTGCCAGTGGAGAATGGACATGGGCATCCGAGGTGAATGTAGATCAAGGATGGTGAAGGAATCAAGAGAAGAGTAAGAAAATCTGGAGTAAAGTCCTATTCTGAAAAAAAGGAAACACTCGCTTTTTACCTCACTTTTGGTCTGTATCTCAGAGTGTAAACAGTGTTGAGGAGCCCCAAACATTCCAATAGGCCTCAATTCACTTTTCCACAAGTTGTTCCCTCACCCAGGACGAGACCCAGCACACCCTTCAGCCTTTTTTTTCTTTCTTTCTTTCTTTTTTTTTTTAGATGGTGTCTCGCTCTGTCACATTCTGTCTTGCTCTGTCACCCAAGCTGGAGTGCAATGGCAGAGTCTCGGCTTACTGCAACCTCCACTTCCTGGGTTCAAGCAAGTCTCCTGCTTCAGCCTCCCAAGCAGCTGGGACTACAGTCAGGTGCCACCACACCGGACTAATTTTTGTATTCATTTTTAGTAGAGATGGGGTTTTACCATGTTAGCCAAGCTGGTCTCGAACTCCTGACCTCAGGTGATCACCCACCTTGGCTTCCCAAAGTGCTGGGATTATAGGCGTGAGCCACTGCGCCCGGCCCCTTTTTCAGCCTTTCTCTCCTTTCCAGCCTCCAATGAAATTAAATGGTTTCCAATATTTATGTTTTTCATTGGTTTCTTTTTAATTGTGATAAACTGATTAGAGCTGAGGAAAATAGAAATGAAATATAAGGCCAACTAGAAAAATATTTTCCAGATATTGACAACTGCTTTGGGGTGAGTTCTCCCCATCTTTCTGATAAGACTTCCATAATGGTGACGTTTTTCAGTTCTCTGGGGAATCCAAACAAACTCAGTAAAAGTGAGTGCCATTTAGTAATGCTCTTCATTTTACCAGACAACGGGGAAATCCAAAAGAAGATCATACGTGGCTCCTTCTCTTAAGCAAATAAGAGTTTCAAAACTCTGTATATCCAAACCTCAGCTAAGATTATAAAAGATCTCAGAGCTGATTTACAGTGAGAAGATGTATATTTTACTGCTAATGAAGAAGATATCGAAGGGAGATCAGTTATTTTAAAAACCTTTCAGACGCTCTAAGAATTTGTTGCTCAAAACATAATCCATAGAAACTTACTAGAAATGTAAAATCTTGGACCCTACTCCAGACCTGCTGAATCAGAATTTCGCATTTTAACAAGATCTCCTGCAGATCTGTCGCTTGCTAAAGCTTGAGACTCACTTCCCTAAGATTTCTCAAGCCTCTTTATTCCTCTTGTTCAAATTGAATGCAACACTGCTTAAAATCTTGGAAGGAGTAAGTAAAGGCCTAACTGCCTCAAATAGTATAGACACAGAATCAATGGCATGTTATTTTTATTTTTTTTGGTCAAAAACAAGTGAGAGACATTTCAGAAAGTGCAACAAAACTAGTCAAATAAGTACAGGAAGAGGGAAAATGGGGGTTTTAGTTACTGAAAAGTTTGATATGAGTCAAGTAACCGTGGCTACCAAAATCTAAAACAAAAAGAAAAAATTTGAAATCAAGCAAATACAAAACTAGCAACTGCATTAATAGAAGGATAGCATCTAGTCTAGATCAAAGAAGATGACTGCCCTATTCTATCTTATGCTAGTCAAATCATATCGTAAGTACAATCAGTTCAAGACATAATAAGAAATATAGACACAAACAAAACATATTCAATAGAAAGGAACCAGGATAGTAAAGTTGAAGTCATGTCTGAGGGAGAAAAAAAGTTTCAGGGCTTGAAGATGGATTAAATAAAATATTTGGTGAAAAAAACCTTAAAAATATGAAGCAGTGTCATGTGGGGGAAAAAATGGTCTATGGTTAAGCATTTGAGAATCATTGGTCAAGATATCTGAGGACCATTCAAACCACAGAGATTTATTGTTTATAGATTTTATTGAACTTTCAATACATCATCTGTAAAACCCAACAAGATACAGAAGCAGGTATCATTCTCCTTAAATTACAGTATAGACAAATATAATACAGCTAATCAGTGATGGATCCTGGTATAGAATGAAGCTGTGTTTTTGTCCAATGTGCTTTTATCACCCAGCTTCGTAGGAAATTCATAGCTCCATAATCATCCTGGAAGAAAAGGAGCTAAAAGTGACCAAGAAAAATTATTTTGATTTTTCTTCTTCTTTCCTATGATCCAAAAGGGTTGTCACTAGCCTCGGGTGACTATTCTGCTCCTGAACCATGGCTAACGGAGCCAAAGAACTGAAATTTTCTTTTCATTTAACCTAATTATTTATATTAAACTGATATTTAATTCAGTTATTGGAAAACTTTAAGTATGTTGAGAACAACTTGGATACATGTATCTATTTTTTCAACTACAAATGTTATAAAATCTAAATATTATTTCCAGTGGTAACTTAATGTCCTAAATGGCATGTACTGTAACATATACCCCAAATTTTAAATACTTACATGAAAAAAGTGCAAAATATTTCAATATTTTTACATTCATTATATGTTAAAATACTTTAAATATATGGAGCTAAATGAAGTATATTGTTTAAATTATATTCAGTAAAATATGCCAGATACAAAAAGAAAACTATTGCATTATTTTACATATATATGGAATTTTTTTAAAAGTCAAATATACAGAAATAGAGAATAAAATAGTGATTACCAGAGGTAGGGTGGGTGGAGGAAATGGGGAGATGTATCTCAAGGGATACAAAGTAGCAAATATGTAGGATGAACAAGTCTGGAGATCTAATGCCCAAACTGCCAACTATAGTTAATATTAGTACATTGTAGGCCAGGCATGACGGCTTACGCCTGTAATCCCAGCACTTCGGGAGGCCGAGATGGGCAGATCACTTAAGCCCTAGAGACCAGCCTGAGCAACATGGTGAAACCCTGTCTCTACAAAAATTAGCCAAATGTAGTGACCCATGCCTGTAGTCCCAGCTACTCGCAAGGCTCAGGAGAGAGGATCACTTGAGCATGGGAGGTGGAGGTTGCAGTGAGCCAAGATTGCGCCATTGCACTCCAGCCTGGGTGACAGAGTGAGACCTTGTCTCAAAAAAATAAATTAAAAAAATAATAAAAACGGTGTATTGTATTCAGGATTTTTGCTAAATCAGTAAATTATAGCTGCTCTTGCAATGAGGGTTTGGGAGTGGGAAGGGAAGCCGGTAACTATGTGAGATGATGGAGATGTTAATTTGTTTCACTGTAATAACCATTTTACTCATAGCATCATGTTGTATACCTTAAAATATATTTTTTAAAGTTAAATTAATTTCACCTGTTTCTCTTTACTTTTGTAATGTGGCCATTAAAAATATGTAGTTATATGTTTTGGTTAGACAACCCTGTTCTTTGCTATTTCGAGAGATTATATTATTTTTATTTCTTTGCTTATGTTAAGCTCAGGCTGGGTGTGGTAGCTAACACCTGTAATCCCAGCATTTTGGGAGGCCGAGGTGGGTGGATCACCTGAGGTCAGGAGTTCGAGATCAGCCTGCCCCTGTCTCTACTAAAAGTACAAAATTTAAGATGGGCGTGGTGGCGGGCACCTGTAATCCAGCTACTGGGGAGGTTGAGACAGAATTGCTTGAACCCAAGAGGCAGAGGCTGCAGTGAGCTGAAATCATGCCATTGCACTCCAGCCTGGACGACAAGAGCAAGACTCCATTTAAAAAAAAAAAAAAACTCCAATCTGAGTATGCCAGTACTTCACTTTCCTATCAATCATACCTGACTTTAAAAGGACAGACACAAACTCTTCCAAAAAGAGCAAGATCACCACTGCTTCCTGCCCTCACCCTTCTTTGTACTGTAGTACAAAGATTTGAGCAGAGCCCCCATTCTTAGAAATGTATAGTTTCTCTGCTTTAACAGTCCCAGAGAATAAAGTGGTTCATTTCTGGGATGTATGAAATACAAAGGGGAATTTCTTCTCATCCCTGCTCAATTTCACATGAACGGTTGTCCCTTAGGTGTCCCACCTCCTTTGCCCATAAGTGCAACTGATGATAGAGGCACCATCACCCTGTTCCTTTCTTCTTTTGCAGAGGAAATCGTAAATGTCAAGTTACATGCACTTGAAAGCCCGTGTCAGGAAAGAAGTCACAGATAGCCTGGTGCTTCCCATCCCCACCAAATGAAGACCCAGAGCTCACAATTTGGGGGTTGTGATTTTAAGAAACAAACTTGGCATATGTCATTCTCCTCCTTTTCTCCACAGGATAATTCCTGTTCATCCTTTGAAGCCCAGTTAAGAATTTCTTTTTACAGGAAACCCTCCTACATCCCAACCGCTGAGTCTCAAAGTCCTCTCTACTTTGGTCATATACTATGACTCCTTCTTTCATATTCATCACCACTTTTTAAGTTGAAGGTCTCCTACAATCTCCTGACATGTAACTCCTCATCATTGCCTGACATTCTTAAGGTAAAGGCCAACAGGCAAAGACATCCTGACTTGAGAGAATTCAACTAGTTAACTCACCTGGGGATAGGGAGGGAGGTAGCCTAGAGTCTGCAACATTGCAGTGCTTTCTAAATCTCAACTACTCACATGTCACCTTCATGTTTTTTGTCATGCCTGAGTTTCTCCAGAAGTCTTATTAATATTTCTCTTTAAATCAACTCACATTTTTTAAGTAAATGTATTTAAAGAAGAAATTGTATATTGCTACCATGAATGGAAAACATTTTTCTCACATGAATTAAAAATACATAACAATCACTATAAAAACATTTGTCTATGTACCACCTAAAATTCTCTCTTCCACCACCAATGGTATCCTCATTCTTTACTTGGAGAAGCAATAGTCTAGAATGTCAGTAGCAGATCAGTTGAAGTCTGAAGTATGGATCAGAGCCTATGAAAGCCTTCATGGCAAGCTGGTCTGTCTGGCATAAGAGAAACCAGATAGAGCTTTCCAGGACAAGGCTTTCACTTAATCATAGTCCACAGATATGCATCTCACTTGCCTGGAATCAGTGCCCAGGAGAGGTAGTGGGTGGGGAAGAACAGGAACCTAGTAAACTGCAAGAAAAGCAGAATAGTCTCAAGAAAGTCACTCCCCAGCCCACTTTACTCTCAGCTTCCAGCTCTCAGCAGTGGCTTCTACATGAGCAGTGTGCTGTGATTGACAGCTTGGATAAAGATTTTCAACAGGGAAACAAAAGGAAACAAATACATGAAATCTGAAGTTTACTTACATATATATTTACATAAATGTGTTATGTATTCGAGAGTGACCAGATGCATCTCTGAAGTACTCCCTACATACATCCCCCTATGTCCTCTTCATCAAGACTTTATGTGGTGATAGTTTTATAATCCCCCTTAAACCAAGTCCTGCAGATAAAATAAATTGGGCTTGACTTTTTCTTCTAGTCAAGGGACTAGACTACTAGGGACTAGTAGGCCCTCTTTCTTATTTGGGACTACTAGTTTTACCAAAACAATATAGTTGCTCATTGTCCATGCATTTGAAATGAAGCAAAACTCCTTCCTTTGAAAATGTGATCTTAAAAATCACAGGACCTCAAATTTTATTGAAATCCTCTAGGTGCCAAGCACAGTGGTTCACACCTGTAATGCCTCTCATTTGGGAGGCCAAGGTGAGCAGATCACTTGAGCCTAGGAGTTCAAGACCAGCCTGGGCAACATGGCGGAACCCCATCTCTACAAAAATACAAGAAACTAGCCAGGCGAGGTGGCAGGCGCCTGTAGTCCCAGCTACTCCGGAGGCTGAGGCAGGAGAATGGCATAAGCCCGGGAGGTGGAGCTTGCAGCGAGCTGAGATCTAGCCACTGCACTGCCGCCTGGGTGACAGAGTGAGACTCTGTCTCAAAAAAAAAAAGAAAAAAAAATACAAAAGTTATCCAGCTGTGGTGGCACACACCTGTAGTCCCAACTACTAGGGAGGCTGAGATGGGAGGATCACCTGAGTCCAGGAGGCAAAGGCTGCAGTAAGCTCTGATCATAACACTGCTCTCCAGCCTGGGAGACAAAGTAAGATCCTGTCTCAAAAAAAAAAAAAAAAAATTATCTAGGTATGTACAGTGACTTTAGATCTAGACTGCATTGTATTTTTATTTACATGATCTTATTTCAATATATCTTATTTCATATAGTAAGAACAGTCAAAGGAACACTGGTTTTAAAAATAAATGTAAACTAAAATAAACATACTGCCTAATTTATCCATAGGGATTTAGACAGTTAGGGTAGTAAATAGAGTTCCTAGTAGCTAAATGGGTCAAAACAACAGGCAGTTTCTTCATATCAAATAAAACTAAGGGTGCTGCAAAACATGTTTTTTGGAGGCAGATTTCCACGAACTGTCAATCATTCTCAGTTAACAGAAAATTACACCCATATATTCTTAGAAATCTCTCTGTCTCACCTCACTCATAGTGCTAGGGTGGTAATGTTCCTCTTTGAGGTGGTATATATTAAATACACATGGCTTGGTGTGAAAACGCTAGGGGATTTTTGCTAATGTTGCATACTTCCCAGCCTAGATGCACAGTGCTTTTAAAATATTTTGCAGGGATCAGTTATGGTCAGATAATCTTTCTGAATTGTGAAAATATTGCTCTAAACAGTAACAGCTCTTTACAGAGAAGGAATTGCTTTTTTGGTAGGAAAAATGTTGACAATAGCCATCTACTTTCAAGAGTATACCTGTTCCTTTTTACTCTTTAGCCTGAATCATTAGACAAACATTGGTTTTCTAGGTCCCTTTATAAAAGTATGAAGACAGTATTATTCTCACAGAAATTAATAAGAGAAAATAATATTTTAATATGTGACAGGGGCCAATATGGATATAAAACAATTTTCACTGTGCAAAAAAGGAATGGTCTGTAATATCAACTTTCAATATCAATTGTGCCATAATAGCATGAACTTTCACACTCATGATTTCTACTCTCATAAACACTTTCATATTTATCTCGTTTCAATTTCTATGAAATAAGAATATTATTCCCAATTTAACCATGAAGAAATAGAAGTCTGGAGAGCTTAAATATTTTCCCAAAGACACAAATAAAGATAGTGGTCAACCAGGGACAAATTCTACCACTTATTCTTCTAGTCAACTGAAATTCTAAACCTGTGGAGCATCTTCACACTGCACATCAACTCAGAAGTTAGGCTGTCTTGTGCTCCTGGCATTTTGCTTCTCTGGAGTCTAATATGTCACTAAAACATGGTCCAAGGAAAACCTGACTGAGACTATATTATCTAATGACATTTATTCTGGCTGTGCTATAAATAACCACCATGTTGTACAACCCTTGAAGGGAGATATCACTATTCCCCTTTGATTTATGACAAAACTAACTAACGCTTAGATAGCTTAAGCTATATGTGCAGGCTCCCACAGGCAAAAATTATTAGAGATGAAACGGAACCTGGCTCTAGTAAACTGCATAACTAGTGTCTCTGCCCCTCCCCTGGACTCTTCAAGTGAGATTGAAAAGCTTCAGGGTCATTTTCAAGCAATGGAACTACTCAAAAGTAGACAAGCTAAAAAATAGGCCAGATCTGGTCTTTACATAAACTAGAAACTTGTTTTGGTGAATCAAATTAATTGCTTCATTATAAAAATTATCTTAAAAACCTATCAAGCAATTAAGTGCTTGTAATAATGTCATTTAGAGAAAACTGTTAGCAAATTTTTATTTCCCTCAGAGGCAAGTACTGTAAATGGGCCCAAGTTACCCACAGTGATGGTACAGATCTTCTCAAGGCCTATGATCTAAACCCAATGATATGCAGGCATGAATGTGCTTTTGAGGCATTTTTAGTTCTTAATCCACCTGCACTGCTCAGGACTTTCCTCTGTCCCTCCCTCTGACTGCTGAACACTTATGGTATTGCCTCTCAGACTGACGCAAAGTGACAGTCTAACACTCTTTGCAATTCTGCTCTTATTTGAAGATTCCACATGTCCTAGATTAAAAGGCATTGTCTAATGCTTTGGAACTACAAAGAATATCAAACTGCTACTGTGAAATACAAAAGTAAGTAAGCAATACTGACTAGAAATAACTATTCACTTTTACATCACCTAGCTCATAATTGGTGTTCAGTAAATATTTGTGAAGTTGAACTCATTAATATAAAAAATAATTCAAAAGGAAGATTTTGTCAGGATACATAGCAATACATAAAATCCATAATGGATACTTGAAAATTGAGTGTACTTCTATTTAGAATCGTAGAAGATAAAGAAGATTTAGAGATACTCATAGCCAATAAACAGAGTCCCAGAAAGAAATACCCAGGGTCACAAAAATAATTAGTGGCAAAAGTGAGCTATGAACACAGAATGCCAGATTCTTGATTCAGTGCAATGCTCTTTTGACAGCACTACCACTTAAAAAATGTCATCTTTAAAATAAACTCAATCACACTCTCAAATATATAGTTGCTGCAAAATAGATTTCTAGGTACTTGTATACTTAGGCCCTCAAACGTAGATGCTTTGAAAATTTGCAGTGAGCCAAGATTGCACCACCGCACTCCAGCCTGGGCGACAGAGGAAGACTCTGGAAAAAAAAAAAAAAAAAAAAGCTAGATATTTCTAAGCCTGGCCTTTGAGTCATTAGACCTGGGTCCTAGTCTCAGTTTTTAACCAGCCATTTGGTGGCAAGCCACTTTGTCATACTAGATATTAGTCTCCTAAGTTGTAAAATGAAGAGGCCAGATATATCTCCTAAGTTGCAATTGAATTTTTTAAAAACTGACTTAAGCAAATAATTCAAACTAACTTATCTCTTGTAATTGAAGAGTACAGAAATAGACGTTTCAGATGTGGCTTAATCCAGTGGCTTGACTCACATCACCAGGACCTAATCTTCCCCCATCTGTCTGCTGTGTCCCTCTACCTTGCTTTCAAGGCCCATGTATCACAAGATAACTGACAGCTACTCTAGGCCTACATCTTCCCAAATTCAAATCCTTTGGGTCAGGCAAAATCAATAACTATGCTGAACAAAATGCCTCTTATGTCACTTACATTTGCATTTATTGATTCTATGAGTTTCTGTTAATGTCTATCTTAGTTTATAAAATATATGAACTGTTTTGAGGAATCTTAATATCTCACTGTGCACCAGAGGCAGGCATTTGTTACACTGCTGCCATGGCTGGGACCAGTAACTAGCACTTCACCATATGCCACCACTTCAGCTCTGCCTGATGGTAGTTTCCTTCATGTACAGTGTTGTCACATGTCATTTGACCTTTGTACACAGTCCTTCCTCTGTCCAGGATGCCCTACCCTTCCCTGTCTCTCTGTAAAATGCTTATTTGCCCAAGCATCACTTTCCCTGGGAAATCTTCTCTGATCATTGCCCTTCCCTGAAGTGAAATTGACCACTCAATTGTACTTAGACCTTCCTACCTGCCTTGACTGGACTATGTATCACATTATATTCATTTGTTTACATGTCTTCTCCAAGGACTACTAATATTTGAAGGGAAAAAACTATGCCTAATTTATCTGTGTTTTCCCAAAACCAAATACAGTGTCTGAAACAGCAGTCAGTCAATAAATTTGAGTGAATCAAATCAATCAATTAACCAATTAACTCTAATTCCTCCAAACTGGAACATTACTGACTCCTGTTCTGTCACCTAAAACACAATTTAAAATAATGCATCTTTCTCTCAACTCCACTCCCACCCTTGGCAATAATGAATGGTTTTATAGTCATATTTTCATGAAGTTGAGCTGATCTTGCTTTGTACCCATTGTTAGGATAGTATTCATTTGGTTTTCATAAAATGAGTGAGATTTACCACCATTAAATCTGAGGCACCTGAGTATTAGATAATGCACTTTCCCAAAGAATAGAAAGAATCACTTGAACCTGGGAGGCGGAGGTAGCAGTGAGACAAGATTGTGCACTGCACTCCAGTCTGGGTGGCAGAGTGAGATTCCACAAAAAAAAAAAAAAGAACAGAACAGTGGTTACTAGAGACTGGGGAAGGAAGAAGGAAGGGGAAGAAGATGGGGAGAGGTTGGTCAATAGGTACAAAGTTACAATTCAATAGGAGGAATAAATTCTAGCATTCTATTGCATAGTAGAGTGACTGTGATTAACAATAAGGTATTGATATTACAAAAGAGCTAGAAGAGAGGTTTTTGAATGTTCTCATTAAACAGGAATAATAAATTCATGAAGTGATGAATACACTAAATACCTTAATTGGATTATTATATAACATAAAAATGTATCAAAACATCAAATTATATCCCATAATTATGTATAATTATAATGTCTACTAAATAAACAAATAAAAAGCAAAAAAGAAAGACTGTTTCTCAGTACTTATACAATCATATATCTCTCAATGAATCATTTTCCTAGGAGTTCTTTCCTAGGAAAGAACTAGAATACTGAAATACTTTTAATAGAGTTTGTTGAGTGCACAATTTTGTCACTAATCTATATTCCTCAGCTATAGTGGTTAATTCAAGAAAAAAATTCTATGTACTTTGAGAATTTGTTAGCTAATCATAATATTCCTGCTACTCCTCCATTACCCATGGGTTTTGCTACTTCTCTAGTAAATTACCCAAGGGTTTGCCAGAGGTTATTATGCCAGAGGAGTGCCAGGCACAAAACTTTCCTTAGGGAGCGGCAAGACAGGGGCCCAGGAATGAAATTATTGCTCTGTATGACCTACCCATTTCCCACTCATTATTTTCACACTAAAAGTAATAATGTAAAAGGGGCATCTGAAAAAGCCTAGAAAAGGGAAAGAAAGCTAACATGTAATGACAAGAGACTAACCACTGCCCTTATCTCGGTTATAAGAGTGTGTAAATGAGTTTCTGATGGCTTCTATAGCTGCCAGCAAGGACAAATCCCAGAGCATAGGTCCCTGGGGTAATTCCCATGATACGCTGTAGTCCAGGGGCCCTGATTGCCTGTACTGTTGACTGGATGTGGCTACTACTTGTTAAAGCCCATTGAATAGGTTGACCACCAGTTTACTGTCAGTCTTACTTAAGACCAAGGAAATTAGTGGAAGATACTCTCTAAGCTTGATTATGTTTCATTTGCTTGATTCACTGTTTATGACTTGGGAAAAACAAACAAATAAATAGTAACCTGTAGCTTCCCTGTTGCTTCTCTGGCTCCCCTCTCCTGCTAAGCTTTGTTTCCTAATTAAAATCTTCTGCCACTACTATAGCTACTGCTGCTGCTGGAACGGCCATAGCCACCTTGGTTTCGTGGTTTTGCAAAGTATTGGCCTCCACCGCCATAGGAGCCAGAGCTTCTGCCTCCAAAATTTCCTCCCTTCATGGGTCCAAAATTTGAAGACTGTTGTAATTGCCAAAATCATTGTAGCTTCCACTACTTCCAAAATTGCTTCCATCATTACCAAATCCATTATAGCTATCCCCACTGCCACCATATCCACCACCACCATGGCTGCCACCAAAGCCACCATGACCACTGAAGTTTCCTTCACGACTGAAGTTGTCATTCCCACTGAAACCACCTCCACGACCACCACCAAAGTTTCCAGAACCACTTCGACCTCTTTGGCTAGATGAAGCACTAGCCATCTCTTGCTTTGACAGGGCTTTCCTAACTTCACAGTTGTGGCCATTCACAGTATGGTATTTCTGAATGACAGTCTTATCTACGGAGTCATGGTCATCAAAGGTGACAAAGGAAAAGCGCTTTTTCTTGCCACTGCCTCCGTTAGTCATGATTTCAATCACTTCAAGTTTTCCACACTGTTCAAAATAATCTCTTAGGTGATGTTCTTCAGTGTCTTCTTTAATGCCACCAACAAATATCTTTTTCACAGTTGAGTGGGCACCTGGTCTTTGAGAATCTTCTCTTGAGACGTCTCTCTTTGGTTCCACACCTCTTCCATCCACCTTGTGTGGCCTTGCATTCATGGCTGCATCCACCTCCTCCACAGTGGCATATGTGACAAACCCAAAGCCCCTGGAACACTTGATGTTTGGATCTCTCATTACCATACAGTTCATGAGCGTTCTCCATTGCTCAAAATGGCTCCTCAGGCTCTCATCAGGTGTTTCAAAGCTCAACCCTCCAATGAAGAGCTTTCTCAGCTGTTCGGGCTCTTTAGGAGACTCTGACTTAGACATGACGGCAGGGAGACAACAGACTTTAATGATGCTTCTTCTGCGGTGTCCACGGGCAGAAAGGAGCTTCTGAGAATTTCTAAGACCCAATGGTAACTCTATGCTAAAATTAAAATACAAATGTTCTTTTTTAAAGCTGCACCATCTCTTTGCTATTGTATGTTTATTGCAGCACTATTCACAATAGCAAAGAGATTGTGCAGTTTTAAAAAGGACATTCGTATTTTAATTTTAGTATCAAGTTACCATCAGGTTTAGAAATTCTCAGAAGCTAGGAAAGCAGCATTACTAAGGCAGAAAATGTAATTTGAACAAGAGTTTTTGGCTGAGTGCAGTGGCTCATGTCTGTCATTCCAGCACTTTGGAAGGCTGAGGCGGCTGGATCTCTGGAGGCCAGGAATTTGAGATGAGCCTGGACAACATAGTAAGACCCCCTATCTACAAAACAAATTTAAAAACTAACCATGCATGGTGGTGCACCTGTAGTCCCAGCTGCTCAGGTTTTAGCCTGGGAGTTCAAGGCCGCAGTGAGCTGTAATCATGCCAATACACTCCAGCCTGGGTGACAGACTGAGGCCCTGTCTCAAAAATAAATTTAAAAAAATAGAATTTTTAAAAAGCTAATGTTTACCTAGTAGATTTCAGCTCTTCATCACCCACATTGTCCTCACTCTAGAAATGTAAAAGAAACTTGCAGGTGATTCAAATGGATATAATCAGACAGAGGGAGATAATTCAATATGAGTTATTAGAGAAAGAAAGCACTAAGATTAATCAGCCTTCCAGGGGAACATGAAGGCTTAAACAAAATCAGTGATAATTCAAAGAACTTCTGTGTCCAGGGAGTACTCCTGAGGCAGAGTTTCTACCTGAAGCCAAAAGGTCACATTTATGCTCAGAACGGTACAAGCAGATGCTGAATAGAAAAAGAATATATCACAGTATGTTGTGAATCAAGTGAGTAAAGAGAATATATAGCATAGACTTGTTTCTCCCAAGACTGACTCACATTTTCTAAAAATAATGTGTGCACCTCTTAATAGCTGACCTGGAGTGTTGTACTGCACTGAATAATTGACATAGGTGTAGCTCATTACTCCAAGGGATGTGGTTTCTGCAGAAAAGCAGTCTCCATGTTCCAGGCCTTGAAAGGAAAAAAATCACTGTCAGTAGAAAAGTGATGACAGAACAAAGTTATTGAACCTGCTTGGGAGCTACCTTAACAAAAAGTTTGTTTAATCACAGAAGCTTCCTTTCCCCTTCCAAGAAATTGTAACAACTCAAGTACAGTCTCAGTTACATTTCAAAGGAAGTAGGAGGTATTAATACATCTTGGTTAGAATCATATCTGCCTATCTTCATGGAAGTCTAGACAACTCTGGACAATGTAAAACTGCAATTCTCAAAGTCTAGTAGTTATTTTCTTGTCCAGTCATCAAGGGGGTCCTGGAAAACTAGACCAGGCTGGCAATCTTTGCTTAGGGCATGTCAGTCCATGCCATTTCACAAATGAGCCAGGAGCTAAAGATATCCTTAAGACTGGAAAGAGGAACCTGGTGGGTGGCCTAGGTGGGAGTCTGGGCTTTGTAATAGAAAAACACAGAGATGGAACTTCTGGATGGGAGAAACTGCTGAGGGAGGTACTCAAACTCTAGGGAAGGATGCCAGTCCACATCAAAACTACATAATCACTAGAGAGAATCAGCCCAGGTGCCAGCTTACCACTATAAATAAAGAGTCTTGGCTTTGTTAAAGGGTAGCCCTAATTATCCTAGGGAATGTGTTACAGATACAGTGAAGAGCACAAAGAGAAATACATCAAAGGTGTGGGTAACAATAAAACCTAACATATATATCGTAATTTAGAGTTGTTAAAGTGCTTTCCCACAAACAATTGCATTAAATCCTCATAACTCCAAGGATGGAAGAAATGCAGATGTTTTATTAACATTATTGTTATGCCCACCTTTTAAGTTTGTCATTAGGCTAGAAATGAGATGTTATATGAAAACCATTGTGTGTTTGGCCACTCAGCTCATCATGAGTCCATCCTAGGGAGAACAGTCCAGATGCCTCCACCGTGCACACAGGAGGCAGCCCATGTTCAGATCCTCAAGACCCCAGGCTCCACACAGTGAACCCACCCACACATGACTGTGCCAAATCCTACCTCAGACCCTCAGACCCTCATATATCTGTCTCTAATTGACTCACTCCATCTTTGGCATATTTGTGGTCAATTAATTCCAATTAAGGTTTCCATTCCTATAATCCTCATATGCTGAAAGAAAGTGAATTCACCTCCCCTCATTCTTAACCCTTTATTGACCTTCCTCCCTTTGGCTTCTCCTCTTTTCATACCACTATGCCATCTGAAATCTTATTCCTTTATGTGAAAGAACAGAACCCATCCCCAATAAGCTCAACATTTTCTCCCCACACTATGCTGTGTATTTCATCTGACACAGAGCTAAGAGTAGGCTTAAACAAAATCAGTGATAATTCAAAGAACTTCTGTGTCCAGGGAGTACTCCTGAGGCAGAGTTTCTACCTAAAGCCAAAAGGTCACATTTATGCTCAGAACGGTACAAGCACTTTGGGACCACTACACTCCCACCTTGGTACTCATGCCATCTGACTATGCCAGTGTGTATACTTCTATGTTTGTGTCATAAGAAATACCTCCTGATCACATTCTTCAAGACACCATAGAACTCTTCTCCCTCTCAACTCCAATTTCTGTCATCATGCTAGAAAATCCCAGTGTCTTAGTGGGCAATCCACCCAACACCCTCGATCTGTTCCTAGACCTTAAATATTCAATAACAAATCTCCTTCTACTCAACTTGTAACCACTGCCACTTCCAGAGATACATCCTGTGTACCTCCAGTGTCATCTCCAAGGTGGCCACAGGCAACGTCGCCAGTGGTTTTGTGGCAAAATAAAAAGCCTCCATCACCTATGGGAATAATAAAAAAAAATACATCCTGAGCTTCACTGTCACCAAAAATAGCTCTGCACCCAATATCATAACTGCAAATAACACACTCTCTGCCTCAGCTGCCTGTCCTCCAGGGCTCACAAAACCCTCACTTGCACACGTCTGCTCTCCAAACTCTTTGAGTCCTCCAGCTTCAGGCTCTTCATTTCCTGCTTCATTTTGAGGCACTAGCCTTCCTCAAAACAGACAGTTGAAGTTGAAGAAACAGTTGAAGAAACTAGTTGTCATCTGAACTGGTCACTCATCAGCAACCTCAAATCCCTTCATGTCTCTCTCACTATTGCACACACCTGGCAAACTCCTAACACAGGATCAATGCGATCTTGGTACCTACAAGGCTAAATACTTCTAAATACATTGTTACAATAATTCGGATTATTGTCACAACAAATATATGGTCTCTGATCTTAGGACTTCAATTAATCTCTTCAATTTTTTTACTTGATCAATTCTATCTTCTACTCTTATAGGTATTTTAAACCTATATATCTCTATTAAGGAATCCCACCAACATCTGCCTTCCTTACTTTAAGCAGACAACATAATTTCCTTCTTCATTAAAAAATTGGTGTCTCAAGAGGTAAGAGTAAAATCAGGGGAATGTGGTGTCACAAAACTGAACTTTTTTTGAAGAATCCTCCATCCCCTCTATGAGGACACTAAATAGCAAAGTTCTCAGAGCTACCCTAGGCTTTCCTCTTTGCTCATCTTTAGAGGTGTGCCTCATCTGCTCCTATAGCTTCAGTTATCCTCTTGATGTAAAGGCCTTTGGAATCTCTATTATCAGTTCAGACCTCTCCTGTAAGCACCACTAAAACTTTAACTGAACATTTCTACTTACACATCCAGAAACATGCCTTGAAACCATATGTTCAAAATTTATATATAAATCTCTCTCTCTCTAAATATATATATATGTGTGTGTGTGTGTGGGTGGGTGGGTGGGTGTGGGTGTGTCTCTGTCTTTCACACACACACACACGTCACTTTCCTTATCTCCTCAAAGGCATCACCACCCACTTGTTTGAGACAGAAATCAAGGGAGTCAACCTTGCCCCCTCCCACTGCTTCACCCAATTCAACAATATCTACTAATATTATCTCCAAACCTTCTCTCAAGCCCAATTTTTAACTCTGTTCAAATAAGGAAACTAAAGCTGAGAACAGTTTAAAAAAAAAAAAAAACTACACAATGTTACCCAACTAGTAGGTGGTGGAGCCAACCCAGACACCCCTCAGTCTCCAAAACCCATGCATGAGATGACAGAATATCACCTCACTTAGGGGAAATTTTACAGCCAACGATATCTCCAAGAAACACGGATGAGACTACCTCAGAACCCCAGGGAAAGACGCTTAGAATCATGTAAGGAAATGTCTTCCTCATGTAGCCCCAGTAACGGCTGCCAAGTCACAAGTGACACAGCCCACAGTCCTGGCTCTAAAAGAAAACAGAATAATGTTTCCAGCAGAGCTAGCCCAAAACATAATATCAACCTAAATTTTCCTCAGATAGAACACAAACTATACCTCCACATCAGGTTATGCCCAGAAATGAGGCATTAGCACCAGGGAACTGTATGCTGTAAATATTTCCTTTTCTTTTTTTTATTTTTTATTTTTATTATACTTTAAGTTCTAGGGTACATGTGCACAACGTGCAGGTTTGTTACATATGTATACATGTGCCATGGTGGTGTGCTGCACCCATCAACTCGTCAGCACCCATCAACTGGTCATAAAATATTTCCTTTTCAAGAATGCAGTATCTTCAATTGTATACCTAAAGACCCTTTTGAAAACTATTAACTTTTCGTAAGCTAAACAAAAAGAAATTCATTCATCATGCTAATAATAGCATGGTGCATTTTTCTTGTCCAGAGGTTATGGAGGTTTTAGTTGAACTAGCTCTAGAACTAATAAAGAGTCAGCAGAGATATAGAAATATCACAGTCCTCTGCAAACACTGGCCCAGTTCCACCCGTATCCTCCCTTCCCAGACTCATTTCACTCACAACGTCAGTAACAGATGTCTAGAGACTCCAAAAAATTGTTCCAAAATTTGTTCTCTTGTGAAGAGATTATCTTCTTTCAATTTATAAGTTCTTTGTAGGCTTTTGTTTAAATTATGAATGTGTCATATCTGATAATATGAGGATAAATATAATAGTATTTTTTAGTACTTAATGTCAGGCACAAGCCTAAATATTTTACATACATATATAAGTGCATATATAGATATACATGTACAAATTTAATCTTGACAACAAAAGTAAAATCAGGTGCTATTATTCCCTCCCCCTTTTTATAAAAAAGAAAACTTAGGCAGATAGAGGAGAAATACCTTAACCATGACCACACACCTTGTAAGGCTGGTACAAATAAACACATCTAATTTTCAAATATATTAAGAACAATATTATGAATATTAATTCCTGTTTCCAAATAGATTACTCTTTTAAACACAGCACTACTACTTATCTAATGATATCTAGTTGTTATTAGTGGATGAATTTTGTATCTAACAGGCTTGATTATTATTATGCATTTTAAATGTCATTCAGACACATATTAATAATGATCCATGTTTGTAGCCAGGCCCAATTATATACTTTTTAAAGATCTTTATATTTTTCTTCATGATGCTCAACCCTCACTTTCCTATAAACACACAATTGGTTCTCAAATTTAAAACTATAAATGGGAGAAAATTGAGTTTATTTGCTTATTGTTTTCCCTTTTGGCTACTAAAGGAAAAAATGTCATCAGATTTTGGCTAGTAAAGGAAAAGATGTCATCGGATTCCTGGATTGTTGCTCCCGGAGTTCCAGAAATGGGAGGCCTGGGGAAGGAGTTCCAGACTGAGAACTTCCAGCTGTGATGGTCATGGGTGCTGTTCGCCAAATATTTCAGTTCTCCCACAATGTTGGCTTGGTGGGGCCCTCTAGCTGGTTTCTGGCCAATCAGTTGCAAGAAAAAGAAATGTGCTTCACTTCCAGATCAGATACTAATTATCAGTACAAGATTCTCAAAAGTTTGATTTTTTAAAAAAACTTGTAGTATAGTGACATGGTTTGCCTATGTCCCCACCAAATCTCAACTTGAATTGTATCTCCCAGAATTCCCACCTGTTGTGGGAGGGACTCAGAGGGAGGTAACTGAATCATGAGGGCCGATCTTTCCTGTGCTATTCTCATGATAGTGAAATAAGTCTCATGAGATCTGATGGGTTTATCAGGGGTTTCCACTTTTGCTTCCTCCTCATTTTACTTTTGCCACTGCCACGTGAGAAGTGCCTTTCACCTCCTGCCATGATTTTGAGGCCTCTCCAGCCATGTGGAACTGTAAGTTCAATTAAACATCTTTTTGTTCCCAGTTTCAGGTATGTCTTTATCAGCAGCATGAAAACGGACTAATACAGTAAATTGGTACCAGTAGAGTGGGACGTTGCTGAAAAGATACCCAAAAAAGTGGAAGTGACTTTGAAACTGGGTAACAGGCAGGGATTGGAACAGTTTGAAGGGCTCAGAAGAAGACAGGAAAATGTGGGAATACTTAGAATTTCCTAGAATTTGTTTAATGGCTTTGCCCAAAATGCCAATAGCGATATGGACAATAAAATCCAGGCTGAGGTGGACTCAGATGGAGATGAGGAACTTGTTGGGAACTGGAGCAAAGGTGATTCTTGTTATGTTTTAGCAAAGAGACTGGTGGTATTTTGCCTCTGCCCTAGAGATTTGTGGAAATTTGAACTTGAGAGAGATGATTTAGGGTATCTGGTGGAAGAAATTTCTAAGCAGCAAAGCATTCAAGAACTGACTTGGGTACTGTTAAAGGCATTCAGTTTTAAAAGGAAAACAGAGTTCAGAAAATTTGCAGCCTGACTATGCAATAGAAAAAAAACCCATTTTCTGGGGAGAAATTCAAGCCAGCTACAGCAATTTGCGTAAGCAGCATGGGGCCTAATCCCAAAGACCATGGGGAAAATGTCTCCAGACCATGTCAGAGAACTTCATGGCAGCCCCTCCCATCACAGGCCCAGAGGCCCAGGAGGAAAAAGTGGTTTCATGGACTGGACCCAGGGTCCCTGTGCCATGGGCAGCCTAGGGATTTAGTGCCCTGTGTGCCAGCTGCTATAGCTGTGGCTGAAAGAGGCCAATGTATAGCTCAGGCTGTGGCTTCAGAGGGTGGAAGCCCCAAGCCTTGGCAGCTACCACGTGGTGTTGACCCTGTGGGCACCCAGAAGTCAAGAATTGAGGTTTGGTAACCTCCGCTTACATTTCAGAAGATATATGGAAATGCCTGAATGCCCATGCAAAAGTTTGCTGCTGGGGTGGGGCCCTCATGGAGAACCTCTGCTAGAGAAATGTGGGGTTAGAGCCCCCACAAACAGTCCCTAGGCACTGCCTAGTAGAGCTGTGAGAAGACTCCAGACCCCAAAATGGTAGATCCACCAATAGCTTACACTGTTCATCTGGAAAAGTCACAGACACTCAACACCAGCCCATAAAAGCAAATTGGAGGGAGGCTGTACCCTGCAAAGCCTCAGGGATGGAGCTGCCCACGACCATGGCAACCCACCTCTTGCATCAGCATAACCTGGATATGAGACCTGGAGTCAAAGGAGATCATTTTGGAGCTTCAAAGTTTGACTGCCTCGCTGGATCTTTGGACTTGCATGGGCCCTGTAACCCCTTTGCTTTGGCCAATTTCTTCCATTTGGAACAGCTGTGTTCACCCAATACCTATACCACCATTGTATCTAGGAAGTAACTAGCTTGCTTTGATTTTACAGGCTCATAGGCAGAAGGGACTTGCCTTGTCTCAGATGAGAATTTGGACTATGGACTTTTGGATTAATGCTGAAATGAGTTAAGACTTTGGGTGACTATTGGGAAGGCATGGTTGGTTTTGAAATGTGAGGACATGATATCTGGAGGGGCTAGGGGTGAAACAACATGGTTTGGCTGTGTCCCTACCAAATCTCAACTTGAATTGTTTCTCCCAGAATTCCCACATGTTGAGGGAGGGACCCAGGGGGAGGTTATTAATTCATGGGGACTGGTCTTTCCCATGCTATTCTCTTGATAGTGAAATAAGTCTCATGAGATCTGATGGGTTTAGCAGAGGTTTCCACTTTTGCTTCTTCCTCATTTTTCTCTTGCTGCCATCATATAAGAAGTGCCTTTCGCCTCCCACCATGATTCTGAGGCCTTCTCAGCCATGCAGAACTGTAAGTCTAGTTAAACTTCTTTTTGTTCCCAGTTTGGGGTCTTTATCAGCAGCATGAAAACAGATTAATACACATAGTGACCAAAAGGTGGCAGTTCCATCAGTCGAAGTTCCTAAGTGACTTCAGTGAGCAGATCCGCTGCAGATGATTGATGGATATGTGCCATGAGTAAGAATAATTCTGTGTATTTTAAGCCAGTGAGACTTTGAGGTTGTTTGTTACCACAGCATAACTGGGTTTATCGTGACTGATTCAACCTCTTTCTGTTTACATGTGGGCTTGTATGATATGCTCATTGTCAAACCTAGAAAGAAGCAAAGATTCAAATGGCAACAGAATAGTGTTCTTCTCCTAGAAAATGTTTCTAATAATTCCATTTGTCCTATGTTAGGTCCATGTTTTTCCCTGGTGTGTCTTCATGCTTTGGATATCAGTGAAGGTGTTCATTGGAGAGACTGAGAAGATATGAACGTAAGGGAAAAAAGTAAACAAATGGAAATTTGTCAGTACCCACCAAAATAAACTTATCTTGAAAACTGCATAAGAATAGACCATGAAGCAAGGGAAAGGCCATCTATTTTCAATACTGGTTTCCACTGGGTTTGTTTTGTTTTATTTTATTTTGTTTTTGAGATGGAGTTTCGCTCCTGTTGCGCAGGCTGAAGTACAATGGCACAATCTTGGCTCACTACAGCCTCCACCTCCCACATTCAAGCAAATCTCCTGCTTCAGCCTCCCCAGTAGCTGGGATTACAGGTGCCTACTACCACAACTGGCTACTTTTTTATATTTTTAGTAGAGACAGGGTTTCACCATGTTGGCCAGGCTGGTCGCAAACTCCTGACCTCAGGTGATACATCCGCCTTGGCCTCTCAAACTGCTGGAATTACAGGCATGAGCCACTGTGCCCTGCCTATCACTGAGTTTTTTGGTTTTTTGTTTGTTTGTTTTGTGTTTTTATTTTTGAGACAGGGTCTCACTCTATCGCCCAGGCTGGAGTACAGTGGCACTATCTCAGCTCACTGCAGCCTCCACCTTGCAGGCTGAAGCAATCCTCCACCTCTGCCTCCTGAGTAGCTGAGACTCCAAGTGCCCACCACCACAGCTGGCTAATTTTTGTATTTTTTCGTAGAGATGGGGTTTACACCATGTTGCCCAAACTGGTCTCGAACTCCTGAGCTCAAGCAATCTGCCCACCTTGGCCTCCCAAAGTGCTGGGATTACAGGTGTGAGCCACCACACCTGGCCGATACTATATCATTTTCTACAACTATATTTTTAAGTCTTCCTGAGTGGGGCCAGCAGAAATATCGTTTTGACTAGATGCTGCATCTACCTTTATTCTTTGGCTCAGAATATTTAATTAATTTTGATTAAAAATATGAGCTTTGGAAGATCACAATCATAATTGTTATATTCACCATATAATAGATATACAGGAACATGTACTTGTGTATCTAATCCATAGCACCTGAGTCTGTAAGCCAAGAGAATGTGAAGGCTCTTTTGGAAGATGGAACAAAATTATAACATACTGAAAAAAACATAGCTCTGCTGAACAACTTATGAGTTAACTTCTGGAAAGAAATCAAGAGACAACCCCTGTAAAATTAATATTTTAAAAATAATATTTATTTTTATCAAAATAATTCACATACACTCAGAGGCAAATATTACTATTACTATCTTATAACAAAAGCAGCAGTTACCTATTTGGGGTCAGGTAGAGGTAAACTCAAAATAATACGTTATTTTATGGCAAGAGTAAGAAAAATGACTAAATCTAGATTAATCCTTAGTTTTGAGGACTAAGCTACTAGGTGAATGTCAGGTTCTTTAATTAAGATGGGGAAGATTGGTAAGAGCAGGATTTCCAGCAGAGAGGGAAAGCAAAGAATCGAGAATTCTAAATTGGATATAGAGATTTAGACATCAAAAGTGAGGATGTTTAGTAGACAGTTTTATATACAATCTGGAGTTCAGGAGATGGGGCATGGGTAAAGTTACTGGTTTAGAGGTCACTTGGATGCAGATGATATTTAAAGATATTTGAATGATAGCAACTTAAGAGAAGAGAGGTTAAGAAAACTGAAGCTGACATCATTCAACATGTAGCATTCAGGCCAAGGAAGAGAAGCCAGAAAAGAAAACTGAGAACTGTAGCCAAGAAGACTGGCAGAAAGCCAAGAGAGGTGGTGACTCTGGAGTAAGCAGGGGTTCAAAAAGAAGACAACAGTCACCTGTGTCCATGCAGCTCACTGTTATATAAACCTAGCCATCCTTTATTTTCCTTCCTCTAACCTATGTGGCAATTTTCACAGTTCCCCTCCAATTTCTCACCACTGTGCTTTTGTTCCTATTATTCTTCTGCATTGGAATACCTCCTCATCTGTCAAAATGCTCTCTGTCCGCCGGGCGTGGTGGCTCACACCTGTAATCCCAGCACTTTGGGAGGCTGAGGCGGGCGAATCATGAGGTCAGGAGTTCAAGACCAGTCTGGCCAACATGGTGAAATCCCATCTCTACTAAAATATATATATATTTATATTTTATTTATATATAATATATAATACATATGTAATTTTATTTATGTTTATATTTATATTTTATATTTTATATATACACACACACACACACACACACACATAGCTGGACATGGTGGCGGGTGCCTATAATCCGAGTTACTCGGGAGGCTGAAGCAGAAGAGTCACTTGAACCCGGAATGCAAGATTGCACCACTGCACTCCAGCCCAAGCGACAGTGCAAGATTCTGTATCAAAAAAAAAAAAAGGAAAAAAAAAATCTATCTATCCTTCGAGACCCATCAAGAATGCCATCAACTTTGCAACACATTTCCTAACTCCACAAATAAAATATACTCTCTTCCTCCAAACTATCTGATAGCCCATTGCATGCCAAATTTTATTCTGATTTGTACTATAATTGTTTGTATTCTTTATTCATCCTCCCTATATCCCAATATAGGCTCCCAAACCCCTCATATTGTAACTGAGTGTCTGGTATGCAGTAGGTCCTCAGTAAAAATTTTCACTGAATCAAATCCAAAACTATAGAACCCAAGCCAGGAAAAGTATCTTCAAAGGACAACCTCTTTTGTCCCTTTAGATTTCTGTCTGCCAGCACGTGGATCACCTGCACCCAAGCCCAAGAATTATTTACTCATATTCCTGGCCCTCTATAGAAAAATAGTGAAAGAGATCAATCACAGAAAACAAAGGGTTTTTAAAACTTATCCTTTTTAAAAGACTGTGGCAAATAAAAACAAACAACAACAACAAAAAAAAAAAAAACCAACCTACCTATAGGAGAATGCTGGCAACACTACTTATCCTGCTTTGGCTGAATATGTCCTGAGCTAATGGCTACTTAAAAAACCATTTAAACTAATCTTTCCCCCAGATCTTCATTATGAAAATGGCAAGTTGCAAAAGCCCAAAGGATGAAACAACTTTTGTTATCCCTGAACCTAAAACTAAGCTACAAAGACTGTCCTAATCCAAACCTTAGGTTAGAAGTCAAACAGCAGAATATTAAAAACTGCTAAGAGAGCAGATCATAAATGTTCTCACCACAAAAATATGGCATGCATATGAGGTGACAGACATCTTAGCTTGATTTAACCATTTCACAATGTATACATATATCAAAACATTCCACTGTACGCAATAAATACATAGAATTGTTATTAACTATACCTTAATAAAAATAAATAAATTTTTAAAAAATAAAGAGGCAGAGGCATCTGATAAATAATAAATATGAGTTTAATAATTTTAAAAAGTCAGGCAGGCCGGGCGTGGTGACTCACACCTGTAAATCCCAGCACTTTGGGAAGCCAAGGCAGGCAGATCACTTGAGGTCAGGAGTTCAAGACCAGCCTGGCCAACGTGGTGAAACCCCATCTCTACTAAAAATACAAAAATAAGCCAGGCATGGGGGCAGGTGCCTGTAATCCCAGCTCCTTGGGAGGCAGAGGCAGGAGAATTGCTTGAACCCAGGAGGTGGAGGTTGCAGTGAGCTGAGACAGAGTGAGACTCTGTCTCAAGAAAAAAACAGCAGCAACAACAAATAAAATAAAATAAATAAAAATAAAAAGGCAGCAGAGCAGAAAGAACACAGGTTTCCACATAGGAAAGAGGTGGATTTGATTTTCAATCCTATCATTTGATATGTTTGTAATCCTAAACAAATTTGTCGGCTTTTTCGAGCCTCAGTTTTCTCACTAGAAAAATAAAAATAAGAATAAATCTCTTAAATAATTATTGAGTTACTGAATTACTATGAAAAGGAGTGCCTGACACAAGGTAGGCTCCTAATCAGTTATAACTATTAGTATTGTCACAAATCCTAAGAAATTATTTGTGGCCTTTCAAGTATTGTTTGGTGATTATTTGTAGTCTGATTTAATAATATATACTACCAACTGAGCACCTGCTACGTGTCTTATGTGTTTTAGATTTGTAGACAAATGTTGCAGCGACTAAGAGCATACACTCTGGCATCAAACCGCAGAGATTCATATTCCAGCTCCATCATATGGTAGCTGTGTGACCTTGAGAGAGTTATTTAACTTCGCTTCTTATGTCTGGATTCTTCATCTGTAAAACAGAAATTGTAATAGTACCTCTCTCATAGGATTGTTGTGAGGATTAAATGAGATAGTGTGTATAAACTGTTTATCACCAGCTTATAGTGTGTGCACAGTAAATGCTAGCTAACGTTATTATCATAATTTTCGTTTTACAGATTAGGGCCCTCAGCCCTAAAGAGGGTCAGTAACTTATCCCAGGTCACACAGTTAGTTAGGAGTTATTTTCTTTTTTTAATTCAAGGCTGCCTTATTGCAAAGTCTATGCTTTTTCGCTAAACCATCTCTTTTTCTGTTACGTATGTCCTAGGTAAAAATCCTTATTTTTTCCTTCGATGGCTATAACAATTAGCTAGTGACAGTCTACAAGACATCAAGGAGGGCCTAAGGAATAAAAGCCAGCAACCAGGTCTAAAATGAATATATGTTACTATTTCTTCTTCATATGCACCATAGTAGTATACTGTATTTCCATTAGAAGTTACGTTAATAAGAAAATTTTTGAACATTCTTGCTCCATACATTATACTTGCATTCTCTTACACTGGGAAGAAAGAAATTGGTAGAAAGAAGTCATCTGGAAGGTAGCTCTGGCTATAAGTTGGAGGAAAAGGGAAGAAGGAGAGAGAAAAACAAGTTATCAATGGTACATATAGTCAGGGCCAAAACTTTATAAACCAAATAGAATTTCCACAGACCTAACGATCACTGAGAATTATCTGCCAAGCTGCTAGGTGAAACATGCTGAAAAACAGCCTGGGCCTATGGCGAACATGTTCAGCTTTATGATTTTCTTCATCCCCTCTTCTGTCTTGCAGGATGTTGCCCCCAACTATCTTCTAAAACTAATCACTCTTTCATGGTCAATGGAAACTTAGAAACCTAGATTCTCAAACTTTTGCTAAAACAGCCCAGGTCTTCCTAGACATTTGTAGATAGATAAATAACCTAGTGATAAAGAATATACATTCTGTTTAGGTCCATACTCCAGCTCTGCCCCATATTAATTGTGTGATAATCCAAACTGGTTGTTTTGTGCTAAGATTCCTACTTCCTGCACTTTCAGACTCACATACTCAGAGCCAGAAAACTTCTGAGAGTACAAGGTGATAACTACTGCAAATTCACAGAAGATTACATAAGTATAAATAATCAACCTAACCTCCCTCTTCCTCTAACATTTTCTCACAAAACTAAAAAGTTTGGAAACTCCTTTTCTTAATGCTGGCACCAGTTCAACCACACTCTAGAAGGTATTGGTTTCATGAACTACAATGTGGAATCATCAAAATAAAGGGGCAGCATGAGAAAAAATGACAGCATGGGGCTTTGTGGTGTATAGATTTAGTTGCTTATACAAGAACCTGGGAGGGGGAACCCCCCAAAAGATTAGTCACTTCATTTTATGTTGCAGAACTCAATTCAGGTTAACAAAGTGTTGCCAACAAAGGAGATGAGAGAATGGCAGCATTCACTTGCTCTGGACTGAATAAACAAATGCAGGATTTGTGGGCTGACTAATGTCCTGGGATAAACCAGGCAGTCAGCCAAACTCTAGGAGTTTTGATGAAAAGACAGCAAGCCCACACTTTTCTTCATGAAGAGTGCTCTGTGGGAGTATTGATGTCCACATGGGCAGCCTGGGTCTTCAATTTGCCTTAAAGATTCGCCCTTATCCAGCCACAGGAAATTCTCAATGCCTCTGTAATTGAACACCTAGATCAAATGACAGAAGCTAAATTCCTTCTTCTTGAGAAGTGTTATCTGTCATGCATCTCTTCGTAGAAACATGTTATCATTGTCCTTTTTTAAAAACTACATTACTCTGAAAATATACAGTTAGGTCACCAAAATGTGACTCTAGCTTTTCATTCATTCATTTCATTCACTGAGTACCTACTATGCTCTAGGGACCATGTAGGGCTCTATATATAGAACACTTAATGAGTCAGACATTGAAGCCCCCCATCCAGCCTTAAAATGTCAAGGGCACTGACAAAAGTAATATGGTGTTTGTAATTTCATTTCTTGGTTGGGGGAAACTATTAAAATTTGCAATATTTTGGTGAGAGAGGCAATAAGTTTTTCAATTAAGGTCTTAATATAAGTTTGTAGGGAAGTCAGAAATGAGAATGTGGAGTTTCCTTTTATCTGGCCATCAGGATCCCCCACCATGCTGTGAGGACCACAGTCATCATTTAACCTCAGGCTAAAGTAGATTTTATTACAAACTGTGCAGCTAGTGAAATGTCAAGAGTTGTTTCACAGGATCTTAATTAACACAAGAAAAACGTCCCAGCAACAGCTGATGCAAACTCCTGTAAATGTACACATCTAGTTTATCTATCCAGGTAATAAATAGACACGGTATATTCAGGTTGAAAACAAAATGCCTGGAGTGTTTCGATGTGAGTATAATATACCTAGAAGCAAAAACTTCACTGATATAAAGGATGCATTTTATGAGTCTCCACAAAAATCTCCAACTTTTTATGAAATTTAGGGCCTTCTTAAGTACTGTTTACTACATAGAGCTTTCATAGTTCCGATATGAATACCTACTCTCCATGATTTATCAATCCTTGAGAGTCCCAGCAGGACGCTGACAAGTTGCAAATTTAGAGAATTAGTTTTAAGAAACATTGTATATAACTGCCTTTGAAAGAAAATTCAGGTAGATTAGCAAAGATTTTAAGCAAGTCCTTTCACAAAAACCTGCAGAATTTCAAGGAGTCTGGGGTTTATGAAATCATCAAATCAATACCAAGTTTAACATATTTATGTTAGTCTTATAAGCATAACTCTTTGGGAATAAAGGTATTACAAAAACAACGTTTGGAAAAGGAGGCTAGCTCTTGTTTAATTACTGTGAAGAGCAGCGAATTGAAAGAAAAAGCTACACACAAGTTGGAAAAGTGCTACTCGGGTTTAAAAAATAGAAAAAGAAAACCTGAGATTGGGATTGGATGATAAGCAAGTAGCAGAAGCAACAAAAAGTCTCTTTCATTTTCAGCTCAGGGGGCCCCTTAAAGGAGCAGGCTGAAATGTACAGCCCACAAACCAGAGGAAGGCCTGCACAGGAAGTGGAGTGGAAATTACAGTTGAATGGACTCTGAAACAGGATGAAGCCAGTCCATGTGAGGTTCGTGAAAACCAAGTAGACAATATGAACATCCAAGTGTTTCCTTGTGTCATTAACTCAATATTACATTCTGATTTCAAACACCATGGAACCACAGTGAAAAAGCTGCAAAAACAGTAGCCGTTTTTTCAAAACTTCTTTCTGCCGTTTGCTTATCAGAGCCTATCAGACTCTTCCTTGAGCACTTTGCAGGGCACACACTGGATCCCACTGAGGTGAACTATTTGAAGGGTGATATCAGATTTCCCAGCAAAATTAGATAAGCAGATTGACATGACAAGAAGCATGAGGTAGCATAAGGAGCTTCCCTAGACCGTGCCAGCGAATTAGGTGCCAAAAGCCTGAGGTGGTTATTAGAAAATGATTACCACCTCCAATTGTCTTAGTACAGACTTTTCACTGCCAGAAAACTGCTACAGCAGAAGCTAGCCAAAGCAATCACTGCTCCCCTAGGAAGCATTCACTGGGAGCTCTTGTTAACATCCCCACTGTTTGAAAGTGGCTAGACAGGACAGTGGCAGCAATTCCTGTTGTCAGTTAAGGAGAAATTGCCCAACGGGATTTTAACTGTTAACTGGATTTCAGCCATGCTGCTCCCAAATACTCCTTTCCTTTGGTTACCTTTCAGCTGGGACTTCCTTGGCAGCCAAAGAAGTATTTCACTTTCACAGTCATCAGAGCAGTACAGAGGAAGAAAAACTGAAAAGGGGTCAGGACTCCCTGTCTCTATACGTAATCAATTGCAAGGCCTCTGGCCAAGCCAGGCTGCTTTTCTGTGTTCCCTTCTCCTTTAATCATAAAACAGGATAATATAAAATCTACCTCACAGGATTATAGAAAAAGTCATAGGAAAGAACAGATAAGCTAAGTGCTATAGAAGCTATACACACATTTATGTACTTAAGTCTATGTGTGTGCATGTATGTGTACAGTACATACATTCAACTTTTTAATGTTTCCCAATTGCATAAAAGAGAAATACAGACTTACCAATTAACTGGTTAAGTAATATGGACAATCTGGATATTTTAGAATAAAAATTCACTCCTTGGTTTGAGGGAAAAAAAGGCAATGTCTAAATTCAATGGTTCAGACCATTTTTAATTCTGCAAGTTCTAGCCATGGAGTTTACACAAGACTAAATTTTATGATTGCTAGGAAGCCAAAAAAAAATATTTTAAGGAAAAATAATAATAGCTACTAATTATTATATGTTTACTATATGCTGGCCAATCTATGAAACACTTTACAGACATTATTTTGCTTCCTCTTAGTTACAATCTTGTAAAGTATCTATTATTTAACAATACTAGACATGATGCCTTAAGTGTATAAACAAATTTATTGTTGGAATTGAGATTCAGACTCAGGTCTGTCTTACTTCAGGGACCTTGATCTTAATCTGAGCCATCTTGGCTCTCTGAAGAATGCCATTTTTCTCATCTGTCCCTACTCTAGGATTTAGCATGTGCTTTTGCTATTAAAAGTTGGCCCAAGTGCCCTGGCTGGTGTGTGGGCCAGTCCCTGTGGGGCCCCTTGTGTAAGGGCAGATGTACTGGAGGGTGACATAGAGAAAGCAGTGTGCAGAAAGTTCTAAAAGCAGAGGACAAAAGAAGCTTCATGAGGAAAGCACCTTTGGGATTTATACCCAGCTTTAAAGGGCTGCATTTTGTTGATAAATGTCACAGAGGCTTGTGTTTAGACACAGCAGGAAAGAACTCTTCCTGTACTCTCCAGCCATTCCATTTAGACTAAAATTCTTCTTCAGATGTTTGGGATGAGCTGCTTGGCAACTTTTATTCAATTAGGGTTCATGTCTAAAAGGTTGTTTCATATCCCCCACCTATTACCTCTGATGGTTTCTTTGGAGTTAGATACATTCCAAATGAATCTCCCGGTTTTGTTCTAGAAAGTAGTACTGATTTGGGAAAGGATTCCAGCACACCTAACAATAATACTTGAACCCTGGAAGAACCACATAGTGTATTAGTCTAGTTATTAGATATTGTTTAGAAACACCACTAGAAAATACTTAAATAATAGAATTTTAGAATTGAGATTGATACTAATAGGTAAAAAGCGAACATTTGTTGAGCTCTTACAGAATGGCAAGCATAGTACTATACCTCTTACGTGGATTATTTCATTTGTCTCACACTATCCCTATGAGGCAAGAATTGTTATGATTTCCATTTTCAAATTAGAAGACTAAGTTTGCCATTAAATATTTCTCATTGTCACAACAGCCACCAACATGACAAGGAAGAGTAGACCTCAGGCAAGAGTAATGCAAAATTTTCACAGAGCCATCCCTCCTTGACCTCACCACTTCTCCTGTGTTCTCCCAAGTGTCTTAGTCCATCATCCAAGGCAGTTACAAATTGCATTCATTTGTCATACTTTTCCCCTTACATGGATTGGATTGGCGACTGGTTATCTCCCACGAAACTCAAAAAAAAAAAAAAGGAAGACCTTAAAAGAAGAAATGAAAGATATTTAACTCTAAAAGACCTGAGAATGAACTATGACTCCAAGAAAAGTATGTATGTATATGTGTGAAACTGACTGCAAAATGAAAAGATCCAATGGAGACCTCTTAACTGCCCCATGAACAGCCTCTTCCATGCAATTCAATGGAAATTATTCCACGGGAGTTACGGGAAAGAGAAGAAGAAAAAGTTTTGTTGAGAAATGCAGGATTGGGAGAGTTAGGCCAGCATGATGAGAAGCTTTGTTTGGTATGAGCACTTTAACCAGATCTCTCCGTTTCAGAGCCTGCCCCAGCTGAGATATTTCATACCAGCATCCACCTTAGAGGCACACACTTCTGCTGAGTGCATGGGCAATGGGATTAGGATGGAAAGACATTTACAGGATGACAGTGTTGAAAAGTTATTGAAATCCAGCTCTAAAATATATCAAATTATTTATGTCATCTTTTGGGTTTCCAACTCAATGTGTTCTCATCTAGGCCAGGCGCAGTGACTCACACCTGTAATCCCAGCACTTTGACAGGCTGAGGCAGGTGGATCCCTTGAGCCTAGGAGCTCACTCAAGATCAGCCTGGGCAACATGTTGAAAACCCACCTCTACAAAAAAAAAAAATACAAAAATTAGCCGGGCATGGGAGTGCGCACCACACAGTCCCAGCTACTCAGAAGACTGAGGCAGGAAGACAACTATAGCCCAAGAGGTTGAGGTTGCAATGAGCCATGATTGTGCCACTGCATTACAGCCTGGGGACAGAACGATTCCCCGTCTTTAAAAAAAAAAGAAAGTTTTCTCATCAACAGTGTCTAACCACAGCAAAGCTGGATTGCAAAACCTCCTTAAAGGGAAAATATTTAGAAAAGAGTTATTTGGTTCTATATTCTTTGTATCTAATTAACTATGTTTTGTTATGTATATGTATAACATCTTCATAAAATGATGGAAGGAATTTTGTACTGTATAAATGAGCTATAAGAATCATAATAAATAATAATATATGTCAGCATTTGTAATGTACTATAATGTTACACTCACTTCATAATTTTTGCTTGACTAACCCATCACAAGTGCTAAGTTCTTCAGCTCATTAGTTCTTGGAAGCATGGAGTTACCAACAGTAGTGAAAGGGTGCCTCTTTAATGCTCAGGCTGAAATTAAATCACAGAAATAGTTGCTTCTTTCCCACCAAATCACCAGCATCCAGTCTTCCCCTCTGAAACTTGTGAGAATGAAATATTTATATCAGCATATAAATGGATGCAAATAATGAGTGTCTCCTTTATACATATTGCTGCAACAATATACAAATTCACAGTTTTAAGGCTTGGGAAAAACTATTGTGTACAGACAAAATAAAGAGGAAGAAAAGAAAAAGGAATGGAAAGGAGATGAGAAGAACAGAGCAATGCTTGAGCAAAGGAGGGAGATGAAAGACTCTTATTTGTTTCATGTCTATTATTGTCATGAATTTACCTGTATCACATGGATTTTATCTTTATTACTACTCCAGAAGCAATTTAGATCACCCTCATGTTTCAGAAAAATAAACTAGGGCTCAAAGAAATGAAGTAGGCTACATTACTAAAAAGTGCTAATCACAGGATTTGATCCTAGGTAACTGTGATTTAAAGAATCTACATTTTCTTTCACTGTATCTCATTACCTCTCTTTCCAAAAGAATGCTCCTTTGATGTGTGTTTTTCAATTCTTTAGTCACAGATAACAGATATCTGGTGGCCAGAAAACAGAAATCTTTTCTTTGATCTCTGCTGTTGAATCAGAATGAGGCTTATTCTCATCAAAAGGGAGACTGAACGTAGGAACAAAAATAGGCAAATGTTAATTAATCCTTTGCTTGGACTATGACCTAAACATAGCAGATATTTCCTAATCCCTCTTCATAAACCTTTTATCACCTTGGATAGTGTATGAAGCAGAGTAATACATTGAATATGGTGTACCTATACTCAATAAATAGAACACAATAATAGTTCCACCTTTCAATTCTAGTACAGATGCCAATGCCTGATTTAAACCTAGGCCCCAGATCCTCCTGCCTTTTTTGTCTCTTGAAACAACTATCTATACACAGTGAAGTCTCTGTGACAACCTTAGCAGTTCCTTCACAGGGCAGGCAAGTTATCCAATGGTTAAGTACATGAGCTCAAATTCTGGCTTCATCACTGAGGTGGTCTTTCACAGGAAAATGATTTAACTTCTCTATCTTTCTGTGGTTTCTCAATATCTGAAATAGTGATTTATTATGATGATTTATTTCGTGAAGTTACTATTAAAATCAAACAAAATGATATGCACAAAGTTCCTAGCATAGTGCCTAAGACACAATGGGTGTCGCTGCATTTTCTTGAATAATTGCTAGATATAGCCCTCTACTTTGCAAAGTAGACAAATTACAGTACTTTGAGGTAGCTAGGGAATCATTTGGATGACTTCCATTTGCAACAGAGAAATTTATTTGGAGGAAAAGAAGCTGAAGGGTTTCTCAAGAGACCTGAGCTATTCAAGTTGTCCCAAATTTTCTTCTTATATTCTAAGTCCAGTGCAAACAAAGTTTCTATTTAATGTTTAATATTTAATATAGCAAGTGAATTCATTTTAGGTCCAATTCGTGTAGTATAGTATTGTGTTATTATAGGTATATATAAAATATTGTTTAATAAATGTACCTTCTGATTTGTGAGCATTTTGAAGAGCTTGGACCACAATCTTGAACAATTTACTTTATGGTAGAATTTTATACAGCTATATCTTCACTTTTATAGCATATTACTAAGTCTATATGTTTATTTAGTTTTTGGTGAAGAGTATGACACCCAAGGATGACTTTAGACTTTAAGTGATCTACTTTTTGACCTTCACTGTGACCAAAAGCTTGAGCAGCCTATGCATTCCACCACTTCCTCCATCAGCACCACAGCAGCCACCAGTACAACTACTGTTCCCCCAGCCTATTTTGCTTCCTAAGCATTGATGTTTAGAAAAAAAATTGACTAGTTTAGTGAAGCTAAACTATTGTACATTTGCTGAGATAATACTATGCATTTCCATTAATAATGAATACTTGTGCCAAAGGCAAACTATAAGGGTTATAGTGATGATGTGCTGGATGAGAAAACCAGAGGATTCAAATTCCACTTTCACCAGTAATTAGCAGTGTGGAGTTGAGTAAATTAATCTCCTTAAGTCTCAGTTTCTACATCTACTAAATCTAAACAAATTCAAAACAGTGACTATTTCATTAGATTAGATATTTTGATTAGTGTTAAATGTCTAATATATAACAAACACTCAACAGGTAGTAGCTATTCTATGTTAGAATACAAGCAATTCATTTTTACCTTATCATGATACTCATATTTCCCCTTCTCCTATTTTTCCTTTATCCTCTTAATCCTACTGCTCATGTTTGTAAAATCAAATCCTTTGTGTAGGGAGACCACATATTAAAAGAAAATAAATACATACACACACACACACACACACACACACACACAATAAATGATATTTTTCCAAAAGAAAAATACTTCTCAATGAAAAAAGTTACAAAATAAGTATTAATCATGTGAAATGTATGCATGGTGGAAATGGAACATTTAGCACTTTATAACTTGAATATCGAGTAGCATTCTCAGGAGAGAGTCAAAAAGGTTGTGTCAGCATCCTAGTGAAACATACCCAGGCACCTTTTGCCTTCAAACTTCTTTCCCAGCCAAGAGGACAAATGTGGGTTAAACACTTCCTCTCTTACTGACTCATTTGGCAGAAAAAGAAGTCCAGATACCAAGAGGAATAGAAAAAAACTGGTGGGGATACAGGCACAGGAAGGAGGGGGAGGGAGGAGAAGCATGTCATATTTCATCAAGTTATACAAAACCAATGCAGAGGATTAAAAGAAGAATGCATTGACCTTCACAGGTAAAAACTAGGTTCTGGAAATAGAACAATTTTTAATGTGAACTTCACACCAAGGAATATTAATAACTAAAGTGTTTTTTACAGAATCACTGTATTATAATTCAGTTATTTACAGGATAATAACATATATATACACACACACACACACACACACATACACACACACACACACACACACGTATATACTTACACAGGAAAGCCAAGGATCAAAACTCCAGAGCATTCACACTCATGTATACTAACAGACCCAAAGTTACACTTTAATTGAACTACTGTGAAAAATAATCAGAGTAATTGTTTGATAACTTAATTATAGGATATTCTACTCTGTTTCTAAGCATTTTACAATCTTTAACTAATTTGTTCCATAATAATTGCTAAAAATAATTATGTTAATCTTCCACCATCACATCCAAATTTTTGTAAAATAATCAGGTGTGAAATCTGAGCTGACTAAAAAAAATGTACAAATACTAAAACGTCATGTTTCATGCCTAAAATTTGTTGTGAAGATAAAATAAGATAAATGACATATGTAAAGTCCTCAGTAAACAATAGCTCTTATTACCATTGCTATGGTTACTATCATTATTTCTGTATTTTCTTTTACCATTCCTCACGCTTGAAGGTGAATCTCATGGGTAGAGTTTCCCAAAGCATGATATGTGTAGTACTGCTAAAGGCAAGATTTTGGATGCATACAGACAAAAAAATAATTTAGTAGTAACGTATTTATATTAAAGTATATTTAAAAATTTTTAAGTAGCACATCAACCTAGTGATGTAACAGATATTGTTTTTTGGGGCTTTTTTGTGTTTTTTGTTGTTTTTTTCTGAGTTGGAGTCTCGCTTTGTCACCCAGGCTGGAGTGCTGTGGTGCGATCTCGGCTCCCTGCAAGCTCCACCTCCCGGGTTCACGCCATTCTCCTGCCTCAGCCTCCCAAGTAGCTGGGACTACAGGCGCCCACCACCACGCCTGGCTAATTTTTTCTATTTTTAGTAGAGACGGAGTTTCACCGTGTTAGCCAGGATAGTCTTGATCTCCTGACCTTGTGATCTGCCCGCCTCGGCCTCCCAAAGTGCTGGGATTACAGGCATAAGCCACCGCACTCGGCCACAGATATTGTTATTATTAAACAAATTTAATTAAGTTGAAAATCATAGTATATTTTCAGAAGCATAATAGTACAGGTGGTATGTGAATAGCACAATCATGAAGATAGTACTTAAATAACTAAAGTTTGGAAAATAATGAAATAAAGCATAAACAACTGCTTTCACAACCTAAGAAGTGGGGAGGTAGAGTCACATTTTGAAAGAGGCAAATATTTTATCTGCTATATTATAAATTCCTGAGGACACATAGTCTTCATCTAGGCAAGTATATTAATATATGCCCAAGAACTGAACACTGGATATATCTGAAGAAAATCAAAACAGCACGTGTGTGTCTGTGTGTGTGTGAATAGAGTTTGATGAAGAAAAAAAATCTTATAAAGGCAGTGAATGTGGAAAAGCCTTAATTTGTAATTCATACCTTACTCAACATCATATGTTTCTTACTGTAGAAAAAAATCTCTGAGTATGAAACAGCCTTTACTAGTGACTAAAATCCATGGAGAAAAAATACTCTCAGATTACTAATAAAAGTGGAAAGGTTTTAGCCAATTATCCTTCACAATATTGGAAAAATCTAAGCACATAGTAGCACTCAATACATTTTTGCTAAATGAATAATTGATATGGCTATTATAACTACAAATAACCCAAAGCTTCAAAACCAAATAAAATACAGACCTGATAGCTCCTTACAATTTGGGGGATGGGGAAAAAAGATGCTAAAAATAAAAACAGATGGAATTACAATTCCTGCATAAACAATGTTACAATGACAGCCTGTTAATAGGAATATCATAAAACTCTATTGTGAATAGATTTTCCAAACATGTATACATTTAATAGTCATGAAAACACATCACTCAGTCATATATATTAAGGATATAATTGATTAGAAGGGTTTAAGTACAGCCATTCTTGTGTGATTGTGTGAAAGAGTCAGAATTCAAGAAACTTTTGCAGAAACATAAGGATTTTTTGAGAAGTAAATTCAGTGATATCTGTTTTGTTTTCTTTAACGTAATAATGCTAAGGTTAATATTATGGACAGTTTTTAAAATCTTACTGTTGAGTTTGAGTACTTGTGAAACAACATTCTGAAGACACCCAAAGACAGCATGAATGGAGACCCCCTGGACTGGTGCTTCCATTGGGCCACAGTGGTGGCCATGGGGCAAGGTAGAGTATGAGTACTTCAGGGAGGGTGGAATTTATTCTTGACTCATAACCAAACAGATGAACCAGTCTTCATGCATTCCTTAATTTTATCTGTTGCAATGCATAAATACATTTCTATGCCATCCTCTTTTAAGAGCATTTTTCACTTTCTGCTTTTTAAAGACAGAAATAATAAGGATTTGGATTACTGAGCTCTGTGAATTGTAGTATTTTTCACTGAGTATTGTAATTGTTTGTTCATAGGCCGTTGAAGGCAGAAAATGTCTAGTTCACTATTTTATTTCTAGTGCCCAGTGCCTGAAACATAGTTGGTAAATATTTGTTGAATTAGTTAAGAAATGTATGAATAAATGTTTTGGCCCCTAGACAGCTAGTAGAAGAAAGGGTTTAGGAAAGAAAATAGGAAAGAGAGCTTCTGAAGCCCAAGTTCACATTATTTATTTCTTGGCCTCTTGTGCCTACCAAGCCCAGCACTGAATGAGCTAGCAGTGATCTCACCCGTAGAACCTGCTGGGCTAGTCCTTCAGCAAGTGAGGTGAGTCTGTCAACTCATGTAAAACATAGTAAACTTGGCTAACATATTCCCAGAACAGTGTGACTGCTCTCACCATCCAAATCTGCCCTGGTAAGCTAGATCTAATTATCCACCATGGAATTTGGCCAATTACACAGAGATTATGGTATGTTGAGAAATGTGAACTTTAGCTACCCATAAATAAAAGAACAGGAATCAAGGCCACTCCCTATTGCTTCTGGTGATTTCTGAATTTTTTTTCAAAACAGACAACAGTTGCTTTGGAGTCTGTGGGTTTCCTTCTCAAGTAGATGAAAACATAAGTCAAACTGCTTTAGATTTTTATGTAAAGTATCTTCAAATTTAAAGAAAATACAGTTTGTAGTGTTTTTTTCAGTGAGAGTCCAACTGAAGTTCAAAGCCCTAAGGAAGTGTTTTCACCTTTCAGCAGTAGATTCAGAGAGCCTAACTCTTTCCATTTACAACAGAAGGTCACCATGCACATTATCACATGTTTATGCAGTAGAACTAGACAAAGTTTAATGTTCCCTTTCATATCTTTTCCTGGTAAACAAAAATTGTCTCGGGGTTATTATGCATGTGTGATATTGTCAAGAAACTTTCTGGGTACAGTGGGGCAAAGTCTTCTCCATAAATAAGCTAGGGTTGATTGGAGTTTTCACTTCAAAAAATACCACACAGTAGGATCTCAACAGCTAGATAATTTTCACAGCACATTTTAGTTTTGTCCATTGTTGTTATACACAACTCTTCAGGATCACACCTACTGAAGAGATTCAGGTACATCTGTAGCATTTGCTCCTCTCACCACTTCAGATAGTCTATTTTTCTCTCTTTTCTTTTTCTCCCAATATCCTTTTTTGTTGCATTAAAGGACACCACTTTCCAGTACATCTTCTCTTTATCCCAGTTTTACCACTTATACCATCAACATTTCTGGTACATCTGTTTTCTGTTTTCATTGACATTTTTACTTTTGCAGGCAGTTATTTAGTGAGAGAGAGGGAGTGGTGCGAAACCACAGAAGTGACTAAGAAAAGTCAGAGAAATCAAATCTGATTCTACATGCAGTGAGCAATAGTATAATGAATGCTGGGTTGAAATGAGAAAGCCTAGAGATACATTCTGGCACCAAAGCTTATCGTGTGGCCTGGGAAGTCAGGGAACCTCTTGAATACTTCAGTTTCCACATTTATATAATTAAGATGCTAACACTGACTCTGTCTGACAGAAATGTCAATAAGATGAAATCAGACTGCATGAGAGTTTTATGTTGCAGTAATTTGTAAATTGTATATCTCTATATTCATGTGAGTGTGGCTGTTCACGATGTTAGACGCTCAGCTGCAAGGGAGGCATTCGTGCATACACAGTCTCCAATCTTCTGTTTGCCTTCTGTTTACTCTTGCCTAAACTGGACTAACTCAGGAATATCAAGGAGTTCATTCCTCAGAAGATGGAATCCATATACATGAATGATCTGACCATCTCTACTGTATCCCGCACAGTTGCTTGGCTTCATATAATTTCTCCCAGCCTGCTTCATTGACAGTCCGATGTTGGTTATGATCTCCTTCTCAACCCACCACCCACATCTCCACTATAGTCTGGTTGTTTTGAACATCTGGATCGAACTAGAATTGAGTAGAGTAATGATGTTTTAGAGTCAAATTGACTTGTGTTCAAACAATGGCACTATGATGAAATAGCCATGAAACCTTGAACTTGTCATTTAATGTCTATGAGGCTCCATTTCCTAATTTATATATAAATGGCACTAATATCTACTCCATAGAATGCTGATGAGGAATAAGCAAGATAATACATGATCACAGGCTTTTGCCTTGATCAACAGTTACAGTGGTGTGTTAGTCACCAAGACTGCTCTACAAAGTGCCACAAACTGAGTGACCTAAAAAGAGAAATTGTCTCACAGCTCTGGAAGCTAGATGTCTGAGATTAGCAGTTGGCAGGGCCATCCTCTCCCTCAAGACTACAGGGAAGAATTTATTCAAGGTCTCTTCCCCAGCTTCGGTTAATTTTGTGACTTTTAGCAGCATAGCTCCAGTCTTTAAACAGCATTCTCCCAGTGCATGGCTCTATAGCCAAAATCCTCCTTTCTATAAGGACACCATGATTAGGAGCTTCTCCTATGTCAGTAAAATCGCATCTTAACTAATTATATTTGCAATGACCCTGTTTCCAAATAAGGTCACATTCTGAAGCACTAGGAGTTAGAACTTCAACAGAGTCATTTTGGGGGAACACAATTCAGCCCAAAACAAATGGAATGAAAAAATTTTGAGGCCCTGAAGATTTGGCAAAGTTTATTTAGGAGCTGAGAGGTCAGAAAAACCATGCAGTGTGCCATAGTTAATTGCTCAGCCACCTCTTACTGTAATCTGTTTTTTAAGAGACTATATAAATTATACAAATATCTATTATCAGTTGTCATTCTACTTTGATTGTGGTGATGTGTATTTTCTCATTCTAAAAATGGAGAAAATAATGCTGGCCTCTACCTCCTAGAAGCTTACAGCCAAAATATTACAACAACACTGCTATGCACACAGATGTTAAAACACAGAGTAAACAGATGTTGCACAACTAAGATACAGCTAAAACAGTGACCGAGGATTTACATATGGAGAATTGACTCTTGTTGCCACAGGAAGGTGAAGGACAAGAACGAAAAGAAACATACCGGTTTCATAAAGACAGGACTGCTGAGGGATTTGAGATGGTCCTTGCAGGGAGAGAACATGGGAAGCTCACAGGAGATTAAACCACTGAGTTGACATGGCTTCCTCTGAGTGAGATATTCATGATTCTAGTTCCACCGAGCAATGAAGTCTAAAGCTTTGGATCCCTTTTTAATGATTCTTGGCCTTAAAAATTAGATGTGGTTTTAAATTTTTGTCATTTTAAATATTTTTTAAGGTATTGTTCCCTAGAATTATTTAGTAAAGAAATTTCTAAATCCCTAAACCCATTTTCTAAAATTCTAAACCCATTAAGAATAAATATTGACAAGAAAAAAATGTCCATGTCCTAACTGGAAAGTTTTTCAGATAAATGAATGTTAGGATCTCTTCCAGAGTAAGTTCCACTCCAACATAACCAAGTCAACAATGAAATTACTATTTCTTGAATACTTACTATGCACACACTACACCAGATATTGCTTGTAGTACAAAAGGAGATAAATAATTGTTTTTTAACTTTAAAAATAATTGAAACAAAGGAATACATATGTATACTTCGTCTTTACCAAATAATGGATTTTTTTTCTAGACATTATCTCCATCATTAAAAATACATCAGCATTGTTGGTCTCTATCACTAACCTGTTATCCTGTGGGCTCCTTGACAGAAGAAATTACATCTTGTCCATATCCAACTTGTTTCTTAAACATTAAAAAAGAAAAAGTAAAAGGACTGAATTAGTACAAAAGAATAAAGTTTTATTATAGTGCAAGAGTTCAAAGTAATAGCCATCCCAAGTATGGATATTTAGAATTGTTCAAATATTTGTGTTATACTCTCTTAAAAGTAAAAGATTTTTAAAAGAGGCAGCTGAGCAATTAAAGTAAGATGCACTTTGTGGTTTCTTTGAGCTCATAAATCTTGAACAGATTTATCAAGTCTGCACGGGCAAAATAGTTAAGCTTGGTAGATAATTATTTTTGAATAATTAAATGAGTAAATAATTAAATAAATTAATTAATTCTACTAAAGAAATTAGAGAAAAGTTGAATTTCACCTCTCTCCTCTAGGTGGCAAACTCATACCTCCTACAGTGTTTCACATTTCCTGTCTCCTAGAACTGACATATGAAAATTGCACTGAAAAAAATCCATAGTTTTACATCTGTTGTAGTGTAGAAGTAAGCAAATATAAAAGTATTTTCTCCAAAAAGTACTTCCTTTAGTTTTGCATCTTTAAGCTTCTTGTCAAGAACATTGTTTATAGCAAGCCATTATGAAATATGATTGTGTAAGTACGATAAAGAAATAAAATTGTGCAAGATGCTTTTCAAAGCACTTGTGCAAGACTGCTTTGAGTACCTTCAGTTTTTCATTGCCTACTCTTAGGAAAATATTATTTTCCCTAATGTTTATTATTATTCCCTAGGGTATTCATTTTCCCCTAAATATGAAAACTAAGCCCCAGATATACTTTTTCCCAGATTCACTATGACATAACAGACAAAACTGAATAAGAGCTTAACGTGTTATCCTCTAAATTGAATATAGAACAACCAAAGGAGATAAATTAATCCAAATACCTTGCTTTGATTTCCATTCACACCAAAATACGAGTTCCCTGAATGAATTAAATTATGCCCCCCAATCTCCACTTCCCTTTGTGGTGACATAGTCTCTATTTTCTTGTACAGGAAATATGACTGGAAAATGTCTTGAAGTGTCATGAAAGCTGAAGAGCAAAGCTAAAATTAATCTAGAGCACACCAAACAGGAACAGCAAGTATCGAAGATGCCTGCCCTGTTTCCAAAAGTAAGAGGAGATAAGTAAAAAGAACAATGACATGTTATAGCCTAAGAGCTAAAATTAAATGCATATAAACAATTCTTGTGGCAACTAGAAGCCAATGTAGATTACGCAAACCAGGTGGAGTCTTGCCAGAACATGCCAGGAGAGAGTCACCCAGCATTGAGACATGGCTAGAGACAGAAGGGAGGTTAACACTGGAAAACTAGAGGATTCTGCACTTGGATGGCAGCTGTTAAATTCTACATTAATACTGCATAGTATGTACTTTAAACCCCATCTTTCTTCTTTATCCCACTGAAGAAGCTGTAAGTTAGTTGTTCAGATACACAAATCCAAATGAGAATTTCTAGTTTATGTATGATTTCTCTAACACACATTTCTTGAACAACCACTTTAGGCCAAGCCTCATAATAGAACCCAGAGTAGAATCCTTGAATAATACAAATATGAATAAAGCATGCGTGATCCTTGCCATCAGAGTAGTGACGAAGCCAGACATGTACACAAATAATGATATGAGAGTGGTAAAGGGAGAAGGGGAGAAAGAATGCACAGAGGCAAATTGGTACATTGATGTCAGGGTGTGGAAGAGCCACCTCTCAATCCCGTCCTACATCTGGATCAGTGGCAACCTGTTTGACCAGAATCTAACTACAGTATTAGTTTTGGTAGATTTTGAGTTACACCTATACAGCTGGGACTCTAATGCAGCTAAGTCATGGAAATAGGCACAAAGTAGATACGATCATCCATAATACCTCTCCAAAGGCACTGTAGCCTTGTTTCAAGAGATCATTCTCAAAGGTTTACATGAAGGCAGAGGAGTTACACAAGAAAATACCACCTGTTAAATGGACACATGACTCCTAACTTTGCCATTAGAAGGCAAATATAAACCTTTTAAAGTAAACTAATAAGCTAAAAATATATTAATAGGGGAATGCAAATAAATTATAGAATAGCTCATAATTTTAAAAGAATGAGGTAGCTCTAGCATGGAAGTAAAAAAATATACATAGAAGTGAAAAAAGCAGGAGGAAACAATTTAGGCTGTAGACTGTTATTGATGCAACTTACACACTATTGTGTTATACCTCTAGAATTATGATGACAATTTTTTATAATTTTGGGGGACTTGGATTTGCTATTTAACCTATCAAAAAATTGTGTCTTACAGTATTATTCAAATGTAGTGCATGAAGACTTATACTATTGGTCCTAACACTACTGGTTGTTTTAGGCTTTTTCTCTTTCTCTGTAGCTACTTTGCAAGCATTATCTTCATGTTTACAGCATTCAATCTAATTAGCCCATGCACAATATAACTTCAATTTGAAAGGAGAAAAGTGAATTTTGACCCACCTTTTGTTATTAAATGGATTCCCTGCCCTATATCAGCCTAAGGTAGATCTGTTATCGTTTGTCTTTATTCTTCATGATAAGAAAGTAGAGAGAAAAAGAAAGGTGAAAAATGGGGCTCAAGAAAAGAGAGGAAGGAAGGACTGACCATCCCTTCCAATAGCGGAAACTGAAAGTTGTCTGTTAACTGTAGCCCTTACATCTGTGGCTAAGCCAACACCCCAGGACCTGTCCTGTGGCATCCCTTTCACTGTGATTGATGCAATTTTCTCCTTTAGTCAAAAAATTCTCTTTAATTCAGTACATGTCTACAATGACTCGAATTCCTCAGATGTGATCATGGCCTCTTCTCCTTCTAGAAAAATCTATAATGATAAAAAGCCACAGAGTCTGACTTCTATGAGGCAAACTTATCTCTAGAAACACCACAGAAAGAAAGCCAGTGTGGCATGCACAGGATGTGGCACAAACAGCCCAGTAGCTCAAACCAGCCAGTGACCTTTCACAAAGAAGACAAAGGCAAATACTCGGAGAAGCAGCCATTATATTGGTGCCAACATTCCACAAGTAGAACAGGTGCATCCAACCCCTCCTGGAACCACAGACCAAGTTAGACACACCTAGACTTTCCCACTCACAGGGCCACCAGGACTAGTCAGAATTCAAGTCAACAGAAGCTGATTGCCGTGGGGAAAGGTGAGACCCATGTTTGATGCCAATCAACATGTTCACGATTACCCAACAAGGAAAATAAAGAAATAAAGTAAACACATGCACCCATATCTATGTAATTCTTTTCAAAAGAACTTGAAGTAGAGCAATAAGAACTGAGAGAGAATGGTATTAGTTCTCTCTTAGTTCTCGTTGCTCTACTTCAAGTTCTTTTCAAAAGAATTAGTTTCATAATTATGAAATAAGCACCAACAAGAACTAGAACTTCAATGATGAACCAGCAAAACAGTTCCAGCTGCCCTCAACAGCACTTATTTTCTCTAAATACATTAGATAACAAAAAACCTAAAAAAACGAAGAGAAATGTTTAAAATAATATAGTAATGATAATAATCATTATAGTCGCCATTTATCAGGGATCTATTAGATGCCAGATATTTTGCTATATTTAGCTACATAGCTTACTCTTCATAGCAGTCTTGTGAAGCAGGTTTTATTATCCCCATTTTACATATAAGAAAACTACATCAAATCTAAATTAAATAGCTTTCCTAAAAATACCCAACTAGAATGGCAGAGCCATAATCAAACTCTAGTTGAACTCCTATCACTATACCACAGGTCAGCAAATTATGACCCTTAAGTCAAATCAGTCTTGCTGCCTAATTTTCTTTTTAAAAGTCTTATTGGAACATAGATAGTCATTCATTCATGTATTGTCTATGGGTGAGTCTTTACTACAACAGTAGTCGTGACAGAAATTCTATGGCCCTCAAAAGTGAAACAAGCTACTATCAGGACCTCTATAGAAAAAGTTTGCCAACCTCTACACTGTAGTATGCCTTAAGGATTTTTGGAAGTTTGAGTATGATAAATACTTTCAAAGAATGATGAAATTCTGAGAAATGGGAGTTAATTGTCATCAATTTCTTTGTTAACAGCTACCCTAAGACATTCTGTCCAAAACCAAGTTGGAGAAAGAATAGTTGCATTTGAGAATACAAGAATTTGAATTTTATTGACTACTTCATCTCTTCCCCAATCCTAACTCCAGCTTCTTTTCACCTCAGTTTCTCCCAGAATATTTCACCAAAATAAACACCTAAGGCAGAAAGTCAGGGAGGAACACAATGAAAAAGTAGTGCTATAGCTTCACAAAACTTTTAATTCCATTTTCATTCTCACCACCTATCATAGAGGCAGTCTGAAAAAAAGACATGCCAAATTTCAGGGTTTAATTAGTTTAGGCAAGCCTGGGTGGGTGAATTTATAGACCAGAATAATAGAATTTTAATATGGAAAGCATATCAAGTAATAACCAATTGAGAACCAGGTAGCAACAGAGAAGAACCTTCTCTTATCTATCCCACCACATGTTCAACAGGATCTGGCCTAAGGCCACATTGTATCTATTCACCAGCTTTCATATATTCATTAACTTCATGTCTTTCATCAAAGCTACACCCTTGATTTTTTAAAAAGCATGGTTTGGGGAAGCAAGCATACTTGGGTTCAAACCCTGCTATGGCCACCAACTACTTGTATAATCTTAGGCAAGTCAGTAAACGACTTTTTAAGCCTCAGTGCAATATAAATGTAGTTGGTTTTTCACTGAGTATAAAGAAACTGGAATGAGATAGCATATTCAGTGCCAGCAAAGCATTTGGCACATAGTAGGCACTCTGTCAATAGATGGCAAACACCAGTGTTGTTCTTACAAAACAGGTGAAACTGCATCACCTCAGTCTCTTCTTGGACCAAAGTCAAAAGGTGTTGATTGTTGGAGCAAGTGGCATCTCACTACTCAAAGTATGGATGATAATCTGCTGGCTGCATACTGCATAGGAAAAGCATTTTTACCTGAGAAAGATAACTTTTAACTTTCTAATCTAGCTTTGTACCAGTTGCAAATAATTATTACATGTTATGCTTTACGGACAGCCTTGTTTTTAATTATGAGGTTTTTATTGGAATGGCAGGTTTCGGGGTAAGTCTGCCATCTGACTTGCCAGTACTTGTTACAAGTGTTTATAGTGTGACTCATTTACATATGCATTTGTATGTTTAGGTGCTATTACTAAATTTTGCTGGCATACAGTGAGGAAATTGTGATTCAAATTCGTCCGTATGTACTCCTCCTGCACCATCTGCTCTGCCCCTCCATTTACCAGAAGGCTAGCTTTAGGTGCTTGTGCATGTAAAACAGAAGCAAGCAATACTGTGAAAGTGAAAATCTTTTAGGCAGTGTAGTGCAGCAGTAGTCCCCAACCTTTTTGGCACCAGGGACTGGTTTTGTAAAAGTCAATTTTTCTGCAGGTGGGTGGGGGGTGCTCTGGGTTGAAATTGTTCCACCTCAGATCATCAGCCATTAGTTAGATTCTCATAAAGGGCACGCAACCTAGATCCCTTGCATGTGCAGTTTGTAATAGGGTTTGTGCTCCTATGAGAATCTAATGCCGCTGCTGATCTGACAGGAGGTGGAACTCAAGCAGTAATGCTTGCTCACCTGCTGCCCACCTTCTGCTGTACAGCCTGGTTTCTAACAGGCCACAGCCCGGTACAAAATTAAAAACACTGGGTACGAGAAAATAATATTCATGCTTTAAATTGTCTTTTCTATTCACTACACCAGGGCCACAGTCTGTGGCCTAGGGGTTGGGGACCCCTGGTGTAGTGAATAGAAAAGACAATTTAAAGCATGAATATTATTTCCTCATGCCCAGTGTTTTCAATTTTGTAGAGGGAATCCCTGCAGGAAAAATCATCTTCACATCCAAGACAGCAAGTGGTATTGATGACAGATCAGTGCTATAAATTGCCTGTGGAGGAACAGAGAGAGAAAAAAAATGAGGATACAAACAAAGCTCTTTAAAAGAATAAAGACACTCTCAAAAATGAAAATTCAAAATGGCATGGACAACAATGAATAAACTCCACAGTGATTCAGTAATACCAACAGCCAAGCCTTTGTTGAGCACCTTCTACAGATGCACCTCAGCCATGAAGCCCTAGGCAGGGCATTGTGGATATAAAGTATAAATAATGACATTTTGTAGACACAGACATCCCTTTTGTGTTTCCAACTGCTCTATTAATTACAAGTACAGGAAAAAGTAGAGGGAAGGAAGGGAGGTAAAGGAGAAAGGAGAAAAATGGGAGAATAAGAGAGAAAGAAAGGGTGTCCAGTGTTAGAAGTCACAATTCTATCAGAACTCCAAGTGCCCGGGGCTCACAGCCACATGATTCTACCTCCACTCAATCACTTCTGGAATAACTCTTGTAGACTTATGCATAGCTGAATCACAAATGACCACTCTCCCCCTAAAATAAAAACCTCATAGCTTAAAACACCTATGGATTCTGAGAATAGCTCTGCTTCACAGTCTCTCACAAGACTGCAATCAAGGTGTCCACCAAAGCTGGGGCCTCATCTGAAGTCTTCCTTAGGGAAAGATTTAATTCCCAGATAACACAACTGACTGTTGGTAGGATTCATTTCTTTGAGGGGTGTTGAACTGAGGACATCTGTTTACTGCTTGCTGTTGGCCAGAGTCTGCCCTCAGGTCCCTGCCATGTGAGCCTCTCTCCTATGGCAGCCTGCTTCATCAAAACCAGCAAGAAAGGAAGTACTCTGGCAAGACAGAGGTCACAATCTTCTGTAAACTTATCAGAGAGGTGACATCTACTCTACTGCCATTTTCTATTGGTAGGAGCAAGTTACTCAAGTGGAAGGGATTACACAAAGCTGTGACTACTAGAAGGCTGAGAAAAACAAAAGCCATCTTAGGCTAACCTACCACAACTTGGTGATCTGCTCTCAGTTCCTTTGTTTCCTCTTTTTTTTTTTTTTTTTTTTTTTCATATTGACCTATATTCAAGTTACCACAAAACAGTGAGGTCTAAATATAAAAAATTTTGCTTTTAGCTCTAAGTTTCCTTAAAGAATTTGGTATTAATTACAGTAAGAGCACTGGGTTGATCTAAAGAAAGCATGAGTATCAGGGCCAATTCTAGCAATTTACTATGAGATTTTATCCATGAACCTGCTTTTCTCATCTTTAAAATGGGTATAGTTATGCCTTCTCTATTCACCTCATATAACTATTATAAAAACTAAGGAGAATAATGTATGTTAGTGTTTTCCAAAGTGTAGTAACAAGCACTGGAGGTACTTGAGATGATTATGGGTGGTATATGGATTGTTGGTGTAACTCTTAAGGTATTTGGTTTAGAGTGCATTAGAAAAACATAACTTGTACAACAAACCCATGATTTTACAAATTATGTGCTTAAGTGAGACTTCAATAAAGTTTTTAAAAAGGTGAGTGAATTTGAAGAGAAATGTTAAGAAAATAACATAATAGGCGGTCTGAGAATGTGGCATGCATTGTGAAGGTGATATATACAAATGATTGCATAAAAAATAAAATGCCCCACAAATACATTGAATTCTGTTTATTAATTAATGTTCCGTGATGCTGATTTAAGAAGGTAAATAGATATATTCTTTGTTACCATAAGAGCAAACCTAACTACAGCTGGTGAAAGAAATGACCCCTTGAACATTCAATTATAAATTTTTTATCCACAAGAATCCATCCCCTGTTATCAATAAGACAGTTACATCATTTGTTCCCTGATACATTTTTCTTTTCCTAGCAATGTATTAATGATAACTTCCATTTATTAGGGGATCACTGTATGCTAGAATGTACATATACTATTTCAATTAATACTTACCTCAGAAGAAAAATTGTATTATTATATCCTATAATGAGGAAATTAAATCTTAAAGAGGACAAAAGTCACTTACCTAGTAAGTTGCAGAGCTCAATTTACATTCAGGTCTACTTAACTGAAGCCTGCATAAAATCTACCCTGCCAATAGTTTTAAAGGGCTGAACTTCCATTCTCTATGTCCATACCTCATCTTGTTCCACCTCTTACAATTTTACATAGTATCATTGTAACATTTTCTCTCGGGCATATGGGAAAATTTTTCAACACCAGGGCAAACAAGAGAATGAGTCATTTATTGCCAAATACCCAGATAGGAAGTACAAAGTAAATAGAGTAAAAGAAGCAATCTCTTCCTAGCCCAAACTCTTTCACACTCACCCTCTAAGGGCAAAGGAACAACAGAAAAGATGAAGTTCAGACACTTTCTAAGGTTCCTGGTGTTGGCTACATTTTTCACTACTTTCCCTGTATAACCTCCATGCCAATGACAATTCTACAAGCAAAAAGCTGACATCTACATGACAAAGGAGGAAGTGTATAGTCTATGTACTCTAAACACGTGGTGAGCTGTTTAACTGCAGAGAAGTCTCTCCTCAAGAAAAGACAACACCTCCCTTCTTTTTTTCAGTATGACATGTGAGTTTTGACTAAAACCAGATATTTCAAGTTATAAACATAACAAAATGTGCTTCTCTTCAAGAACTTTTAGCTTTATGTCTTTAGATCTAGCAAAATAGACTTAAAATCAATTGTAAGAAAACTGATTAGTAAAGTTATAGCTCACTACGGTGGGAATTAGAATTCAGGAGATTACAGAGAGTGAAATGGTCCCATATAGAAAATATTACTTTCTCTACTTAAATTATCCACTATCCATTTTGTAATAGAAAACACATTTTTCCTAATTTAAATCATGTAATATTAATATTACAATACTAACACCTTAGTGATTACAAACACAAGATAAAATAAACTGTCAATAAATACATGAAAATGGAAAATTATAAGAAAATATTTGAAAACAGGTTATTAAAATATTTTCTAATAATGTAAAGATTAAATTTGGAAGAGACATTTCGCCATGGCTCTTCTTTTATCACACAGCCCTGAAAGATGATTTCCCAAACAGCACATACAGCAACAGGTGTGGGCTTCAGTGGCACATATCACACCCTAACTACCACAAAGAAAGTCATGGAAGCCAGGACAGAGATCAGATGAGAGGAGCTGAGGAATCATCATAGCATGGACACCAACATTCTCTCTTGGAATCCTTTGAAATGTCCTGGCAAATAGAAATGTTGTGGCAAATAGTCCTGCAGAACATCCAAAAAATCTGGATTTGTCAGACAAGTCTCTATGTGATTGCATTCAGACTAAACATTCCATCAGGAATCCCATTTAAATAAACTTCAGACCACACATGATCAGGCTCTTCTATTTGGTAAAGACGATAATAGCTTTCTCTCTCTCAAAGCACATTTTCTCTTTTTAATTAATAAATAAATCTATGGAGTGATATCTATTCTGTTTCCCAACCACTGTCTACCAATGGTTTTGTCACCCTTTGGGGAAGGGGATCAAAATACAGTGATTTTCGGCAGGGCGTGGTGGCTCACGCCTGTAATCCCAGCACTCTGGGAGGCTGACGTGGGTGGATCACGAGGTCAAGAGATCGAGACCATCCTGGCTAACACAGCAAAACCCCGTCTCTACTAAAAATACAAAAAATTAGCCGGGCGAGGTGGCGGGCGCCTGTAGTCCCAGCTACTGGGGAAGCTGAAGCAGGAGAATGGCATGAACCCGAGAGGCGGAGCTTGCAAGATCGCACCACTGCACTCCAGCCTAGGTGACACAACAAGACTCCGTCTCAAAAAAAAGTAAATTAATTAAAATCACTATATATATATACTGATTTTCTAATTCTAAGATTCATTCTATGTATATTAGGTGCGATTCTTCTAGAAAGAAGACTTTCACTACCATCCCTTGGATTATTTTATTTTTGTATGGTTTAAGTTGCATTGTCATTCTTTTTGATGTCCAAATTGTCCCAAATTAAGCCAGATAGAGAAACAAGTTCATTTTCAAAAATATGGAGATGCTAAATTGTATTATACCATAATCAATCTGTGTTTCATAGTAATATGGTGGTATTGTCACTTATTTATCATTGCCACTATTATACTTTAGTAATTTATTTGTATCATGCCAAGGAAAGGAGTGGATATCCTTAATCAATTCAAGTCTATAATGGCAGAGTTTTCTGAAGTGACATTGCATAAATGTTTCACAAACCATACAGAAAGAGCAGTCACATTGTTTTATAAATGAATCTGATACTTCGCTAGTAAGTTTCAGGTACTACTTTGAAACTACACTGCCAAATTAAACACCCTAAAATTGCCTTCATATTTTTTTCTTAACTTTTGATTTTAATTTGTTCTGAAACTTTCACTTCAGCACTGCCTAGCTTTATAACCACATTAAATACAAATTTGAGACTAGGGTATCAAAATTAAAATCCTAAAACTGCCATCATGATGATACCGAAGTTTATTATTCTTTTTTTAAACTTTCATTTTAATTATGTCTTGTTTAAAACCCTAGCTAGTATTAGCTACTGAGTTTTGAATATTCATTTAACATGTGAATCGCAAAATTAGAAACCTAACACTACCTTAATTTTGTAAAATTACAGAACTCAATACTAAGTTCTGTATTTTGAAACTTTTATTTTGACTCTGCCAAGGTTTTTCTGAGATGAACAATCACTTTGAAATCAGTTTATGATTACTGAGATAATGGTTTTATTATTGATTCACTCATATAACAAAAAATATTTTAAATGTGTTTATATGTTTTATATTTATAAGAAATCAATATTTTATCAGATGGGAGGAGCTGAGGAATCATCATAGCATGGACACCAATATTCTGTCTTGGAATCCTGTGA
>NW_012122487.1:874272-885151 GCF_000951035.1 Colobus angolensis palliatus
AACATCCAAAATATCTGGATTTGTCAGACAAGTCTCTATGTGATTAGATTCAGAGTAATCTAATCTAGATTAGTCTGAATGAAGATATTGATGAAGATATTGATTTCTTAAAAGCCCGATCTTGTATGTTTTAGGATATAAAACAGGGAGCATATTCAATAAAACATAGTCTCTTTTATTTTTATTTAATAAAATATAGCCTCTTTTAAATATTATGTCACATTTCTTTTTTAATTTATTTCATTTATTTTTCCTTTCCCTACAGCATCAATATCATTTCGCATTTCTGTTGTGTGATTAACTTCACAACAGAAATTCTATCCCTCCTGGAATGTAAGAGCCATGAACAGGAATCTTTTACTCTTTGTCACTGATGTATTTTAAGGACCAAAAAGAGTGCCTGTGACATAACAGACACTCAATAAATATTTGTTGAATGGCTATTTGATAAATTGAATAAATCAACATAGAACTGTACCCCAAAAAGAGTAACCATGAAAAAAAGCAGTCTTCATTCAGAAAGGTCATTATTTTTAGATTTTTTTCTAACACTAATATTGTTTTGTTCACTTTCTGTATTTGGTAAGAATGAAGAGAGAGAGAAAAATTTTGAGCGACTCTTATCAGCTATATTATGTGATAAACGCCTTCTCCTGGCATTGTTTCTGAGTGTTTTTATCCTGTCCTCCGAATTTTTCCCAATAGATTCTTCTGCATCTGAATGTGAATTTTATTTATTTCTTGAGATATGTTTCTTATATAAAAGTAATCCAGGAAGAGCTGAACCTACAATTTTTAAAATAAAACAGCTTAACAATGTAAAGAAATGTAAAAAAAATTCAGAGTGATTAAATTTAAAGAGAGAGAAGAGGTGGATCAACATGTTATTAATGTTTTGTCTTGTTTTGTTTTGTTTTGTTTTGTTTTGTTTTGTTTTGTTTTGTTTTTGGCTAGAAAGGTTTAGGGCAGGAGTGGCCAAGACGGCCAACTAGAAGCAGTTAATGTGTGTGACTCTCACAGTGAGGGGTGAAAGGGTGACTAAATACAGCACCTTCAAGTGAAACATTAAGGTACTTGCATTGGAACTAATCAAGGAAACAACTTGACCCACGGAGACCAGAGCAAATCAAGGCAGGAAGACAGCCCACCTGGGAGAGACATGGAGTCAAGGGAAGCTCCCCTTCCCAGAGAAGTGGTGAGTGAATGCGCAACCTTGGGAACCTACACTGTTCTCACAGATCTTTGCAACTCTCAGATCAGGAGATCCCCTTGTTAACTCACTCCATTAAGGCCTTCAGTCTGACACAGACAGCTACATGGAGTCTCAGCAGAGCAGCCACTCAGGCATGCACGGACACCCAAGAGTTTTAGATACTCCAGCTTTCTGGGTGTCTGGGCAAAAGTAGCTGCGACTCTTGCCAAGCTGGAGGTTAGACCCCCGAACATACCCCAGGAGGTTAGACTCCCATACATATCCCAGGAAAGAGGCTGAATCCAGCAAGATCAGCAGAGAAGGTCTACAGGCCCCACTTCCACAGCGCCTCACAGGATAAGACCCACTGGCTTGGAATTCCAGCTAGTCACCAGTAGCAACATTGTGCCTCCCTGGTAAAAAGCTCCCAGGAGGAGGGGCAGGCCCCCATCTCTGCTGTTTGGGCAACATAGCCATTATGGCCTTTGGGCTTTGGAGAGTCCAAACTAACCAGCGGTGAAAGAGATCCCACAGCACAGTTGCTCTATCAAAATGTGGCCAGACTGCTGCTTTAAGTGGGTCCCCGATCCTATTTATCCTTACCAGGCGGGACCTCCCAAATGGGGCCTCCAGCCATGCCTGCCAGTGTTCTCCAGCTGACAGAGACTTGAAAACTCCCTGGGACAGAGCTCCCAGAGGGAGGGGCAGACTGCCATCTTTGCTGTTTGGGCAACTTAGCCATTCCAGCCTTCAGGCTTTGGAGAGCTTAAGCCAACCAGGGTGGAAGGAGTACCCCAGGACAGAACAGCTGCCCAACAAAAATGTGGCCACACTACTTTTTTTTAGCAGGTCCCCAATCCCATTCCTCGTCACTGGGTAGAGTCTCCCAACTGGGGTCTCTGGTTACCCCAACTGGTGTTCTCTGACTGACAGAAGTTTCAGACCTCCATGGGACCTCTGTCCCAGGGAGAGGAGTGGCCCACCATATTTGCTGTTTAAGCAAATTAGCCATTCCAGCCTTTGGACTTCAGAGTGTCTGAGGCGATCAGGGGCTAAAGCATACCCCCAGCATGGCACAACTGCTCTATGAAAATGGGGCCAGACTACTTTTGAAACAGGTCCCTGATTCCATTCCTCCTGACTGGGTGAGGTCTCCCAACTAGTGTATTCAGCCATGTCCTACAGGTGTGTTCGGGCCAGCAACAGGCCTGTATTTCCCAGGGACGGAGCTCCCAGAGAAAGAGGAAGGCCGCCATCTTTGCTGTTTCACAGCTTTCACTGGTGATACCTCCATGTACTGGAAAATCTGAAGTGACTAGGGACTGGAGCAGGTCCCCAGCATACTACAGCAGCCCTGTGGATAAGTGGACAGACTGTTATGTGGGTGCCCATTCCCATATCTCCTCAACAAGCAGGTCCTCCAGGCCTGGACCTCTAGCCACACCCCACCAGAGCTATCAAGCCAATAGCAACTCAGCCACTCCCTGGATAGAGCTGTCAGGGACAACTGAAAGCCTCTCTGCCACTACCTCTGCAATGGAACTGTCCTTGCTACCCTCTGACTAATAAAGGAGCAAGGACCCTAAGTGTCTTATCCACACCTCCAATAAGCAGCAGTTGACCCAAGGAGAGGAGGCCAGTCCATCTCCCACAGGTCCCACCTCACCCCCCAACTGCTCGTCACCAGACAGGGAGCCCCCGGCTTGGGCCCACAGCACAGACTCTCCATCTTGGGGAGCAACTGCTGACCCACATCTCTCTCGGGTGGAGCCCCCAGGAGACAAGCAAAGTGGTAGAGCAGCAAGCCAGCTGATGTGGAGCCCAGAAAGTTTAGCAGGAGTGTCTATAGCAGAGCATGGACAGGGATGGCGATCCCTCTAGGCTCAACTTGCTCCCATAAGAGACTTTGGCCCTAGGGGAATTTTCAGACCTAATCTCTGCAGAGTGGTCTTGCACATCAGTCAGGGCTGGTGCAACCTGAGCACTCCTTGGTTTGCTGGCCTCTTTCAGGGACATCTTGGGTGCTGTGGTGGCCCACAGAATAGCTTCTACACCAGTGGGCCATGCCTGACCAGTGGAGAACTCCAGCAAGACAGCCCTTACTGCTGCACACCAGCCCATGTGTTTGCTCCCCATACTGCAGCTTCCTCTGAGCCCATGGCAACTCCCCACATCACTTTGCAGGCACATGTCTGCACAGGTGGATTTTGCTTTACTTGCCCCACCAGCATACAGGAGTGAAGTACGCCTCTTGACCTCTGCCTACCACCATTGCAGACAGAACCTTAGCGGCACACAGCCAGCAAGCCCTGCTGCTGAAAGTGTCTCACTCTTGTGGTAATGCTGCATGGAAAACAGTGGATCCTCCCACACCCTGAGCAATCCCTCCCGCTTGCAGGTGACCAAGAAGGCACTCAGATCTGCACTGGCCAGCGCCTCACCCAAACCAACACCACCTCCATTGCAAAAGCACAGAGAGCCTATAGCAGGAGCCCCCCGTTCCCCACAAAAATGCATTGCCTCCACTGGCATGGTGAATGCTCACAGGGAGGCAAGCACCCCTGAATCCGCTAGCACTCAGCTGGAGCTGGCACACCTTGGTCCCCCCAGCAAAGTAGACTCCAAACCTCAAGGAACCAGAGAACAAAGCTGAGGCCCAATACAAGTCATCCAGAGTCAGAGCATGCAGTCCAGGAGTTGGGATGGCACCCTAAAATCTTGCAGATACAAAGCCAGTTGGTTGAATCGACCTTATACCATAATCAAACCCTCAAGGTCATCAAATAGGATAAAAGAAAAAAAAAATCCAATTGTCAGCAACCTCAAAGATTGAAGGTAGATAAGCCCAAAAAGATGAGAAATAATCAGCACAAGAACACTGAAAACTCAAAAAGTCAGAGTACCTTCTTTCCTCCAAAGGACCACATTACCTCTCTGGCAAGGGTTCAGTACCAGGCTGAGGCTGAGATGGCTGAAATGATAGAAGCAGAATTCAGAATATGGATAGGAATGAAGTTCACAGAGCTATAGGAGTATGTTGTAACAAAAGGCAAAGGAACTAAAAATTATAGTAAAACATTGGAGGGGCTTACAGATAAAATAGCTAGAACACAGAAGAATATAACTGACTTGATAGAGCTAAAAACACGCCACAAAAAATGTGTAGGTTTGTTTTTGAGACAGTCTCAACTCATCCAGGCTGGAGTGCAGTGACATGATCTCGGTTCACTGCAACCTTCATCTCCGAGGTTCAAGCAATTCTCCTGCCTCAATCTCTCCAGTAGCTGGGGTTACAGGCATGTGCCACCATGCCCAGCTATGTTTTTGTTTTGTTTTGGTTTTGGTTTTCTTTGTCATTTTTAGTAGCAGTGAGGTTTCACCACATTGGCCAGACTGGTCTCAAACTCCTGACCTCAAATGATCCACCTGCTTCAGCCTCCCAAAGAAGTGCTGGGATTACAGGTGTGAGCCACCACTCTCAGCCCCAAAAATTTCATAATGCAACTACAAGTATTAATAACAGAATAGACGAAGTGAAGGAGAGAATTTCCAAGCTTGAAGACTACCTTTCCAAAATTAGAAAAGCAGACAAGAATAGAGAAAAAAAAATAAAAATGAATAAACAAAACCTCCTAGAAATATTGTATAGAGACCACATCTACAATTCATTGGTGTACCTGAAAAAGATGGAAGATAGTGGAACCAACTTGGAAAACATATTTTAAGATATTATCTATGAGAACTTCCCCATCCTAGCCAGAGAGGCCAACATTCAAGTTCAGGAAATGCAGAGAACCCCAGTAAGATACTCCATAATAAGATCATCCCCAAGACACGTAATCGTCATATTCTCTAAGGTCAAAATGAAAGAACAAATGTTAAACGCAGCCAGAGAAAAGCCAGGTCACAAAGGGAACCCCATCAGACTAACAGCAGACCTCTCAGCTGAAACCCTAAAGCCAGAAGTGATTGGAGGCCAATATTCAACGTTTTTAAAGACAAGAAACTCTAACCCAGAATTTTGTATCTGGCCAAACTAAGTTTCATAAGTAAAGGAAAAATAAGATCCTTTGCAGACAAGCAAATGCTGAAGGAATTAGTTACCACCAGACCTACCTTACAAGAGCTCCTGAAGGAAGCACTAAATATGGAAAGGAAAGACCATTACCAGCCACTATGGAAACATACTGAAGTGCATAAATCAGTAACACTATAAAGCAACCACAAAAACAAGTCTGCAAAACAACCAGCTAGCATCCTGATGACAGGATCATAACCTTAAATGTAAATGGGCTAAATGCACCAATTAGAAGACAGAGTGGTAAGTTGAATAAAGAGCCAAGACACATTGGTATGCTGTCTTCAAGAGATCCATCTCACATGCAATGAGATAGCCTCAAAATAAAAGGTTGGAGAAAAGAATATCAAGCAAATGGAAATCAGCAAAAAGCAGGGTTCCAATCCTAGCTTCTGACAAAACAGACGTTAAACTAACAAGAACAAAAGAGACAAAGAAGGGCATTACATAATGGTAAAGGGTTCAATTCAATGAGAAAAATTAACTATCCTAAATATATATGCACCCAACACAGGAACACCCAGATTCCTAATCATGTTCTCAGAGACCTTCAAAGAGACTTAGACTCCCACAAAATAATAGTGGGAGACTTTAACACCCCAGTGACAATATTAGACAGATCACCAAGACAGAAAATTAACAAAGATATTCAGGACCTGAACTCAACACTGGATCAAATGAACCTGATAGGTATATACAAAACTCTCCAGTGAAAAACAAGAGAATATACATTCTTCTCATTACCACATGGCACATATTCTAAAATTGATCACATAATTGGAAGTAAAACACTCCCCAGCAAACGCAAAAGAACTGAAATCGTAACAGTCTCCCAGACCACAGCACAATCAAATTAGAGATCAATACTAAGAAATTCACTCAAAACCATACAATTACATGGAAAGTGAAATGCCTGCTCCTGAATGACTCTTGAATAAACAATTAAATTAAGGTAGAAATCAAGAAGTTCTCTGAAACTAATGAGAACAAAAGATGCAACATACCAGAATCTCTGGGACAAAGCTAAGGTAGTGTTAAGAGGGAAATTTCTAGCACTAAATGCCTGCCCACATCAAAAAGTTAGAATGATCTCAAGTTACCAACCTAGCATCACAACTAAAGAACTAGAGAACCAAGAGCAAACAAATCCCAAAGCTAGCAAAAGACAAGAGATAATCAAAATCAGAACTGAACTGAAGGAGATAGAGACACAAAAACAATTCAAAAGATCTACAAATCCAGGAGTTGGTTTTGTGAAAAAAATAATAAAAATAGATATACCACCAGCTAGATGAATAAAGGAAAGAGACAAGATTCAAATAAACACAATCAGAAATGACAAGGGGGATATTACCACTGACCCCACGTATATACAAACAACAATCAGGAAATATCATGAACACCTCTACGCACATAAACTAGAATATCTAGAAGAAATTGACAAATTCCTGGAAACTACACCCTCCAAAGACTAAACCAGGGAGAAATCGAATCCCTGAACAGACCAATAAGAAGCTCTGAAACTGAGGCAGTAATCAATAGCCTACCAACCAAAAAAAGCCCAGGACCATAGGTATTCACGGTTGAATTCTACCAGATGTATAAGGAAGAACTGGCACCATTCCTACTGAACTATTTCAAAAAAACGAGGAGGAGGGACTCCTCCCTAATTTATTCTATGAGGCCAGCATCATCCTTATACTGAAACCTAACAGAGATACAACAAAAAAGGAATACTTCAAGCCAATATCCTTGATGAACACTGATGCAAAAATCCTCAACAAAATACTGGCAAACTGAATCCAGTAACACCTCAAAAACCTTATCCACCACAATCAAGTAGGCTTTATCCCTGAGATGCAAAATTTAGTCAGTATATGCAAATCAATATATATGATTCATCACATAAACAGAACTAAAACAAAAACCACATGATTACTTCAATAGATGCAGAAAAGGCCCTCAATAAAGTTCAACGTCCATTCATGTTAAAAAACTTTTAATAAACTAGGTATTGAAGGAACATACCTCAAAATAATAAGAGCCATCTATGACAAGCCCACAGCCAACATCATACTGAATGGGCAAGAGCTGGAAGCATTCCCCTTGAAAACTGGCAGAAAACAAGGACGCCCTCTGTCACCACTTCTATTCCACATAGTATTGAATATTCTGGCCAGGGCAGTCAGGCAAGAGAAAGAAATAAAGGGCATCCAAATAGGAAGAGGGGAAGTCAAACTATCTTTGTTTGCAGATGACATGATCCTACATCTAGAAGACCCGATTGTCTCAGCCCAAAAGCTTCTTAAGCTGATAAACAACTTCAGCAAAGTCTCAGGATACAAAATCAATATGCAAAAATTACTAGCATTCCAATGCACTAACAACAGTCAAGCCCAGAACCAAATTAGGAGCAAATCCCCATTCAAAATTGCCAGAAAAAGAATAAAATGCCTAGGAATACAGCTAACCAGGAAGTGAAAAATCTCTACAAGGAGAACTATAAACTACTGCTCAAGGAAATCAGAGATAACATAAACAAATGGAAAAACATTCCATGCTCATGTATAGGAAGAAACAGTATTATGAAAATGACCATATCGGCCAAAGCAATTTATAGATTCAATGCTATACCTACAAAACTACCATTGAACCTTTTCATAGAACTAGAAAAAACTATTTTAAAATTCATATGGAACCAAAAAAGAGCCCTAATTGTCCAAGGCAATCCTAAGCAGAAAGAACAAAGCTGGAGGCATCACATTACCTGACTTCAAACTATACTACAGGGCTACAGCAACCAAAACAACATGGCACTGGTAAAAATAAATAAATAAATATAAATTTTAAAAATAAAAAATAAACAGACACAGACTAACGGAACACAATAGAGAACCCAGAAATAAGACCACACACCTCCGACTATTTGATCTTCAACACACCTGACAAAAACAAGCAATGGAGAACAGATTCCCTGTTCAGTAAATGGTGCTGAGATAACTGGCTAGTCATATGCAGAAGATTCAATCTGGACCCCTTCCTTACACATATACAAAAATTAACTCAAGATAGAGTAAAGACTTAAATGTAAAATCCAAAACTATCAAAACCCTGGAAGACAATCTAGGGAATACCATACAGAATATAGGCACAGGCAAAGATTTCATGAGGAAGACACAATGAACAATTGCATCAAAAGCAAAAATTGACAAATGGAATCTAATTAAACTAAAAATCTTCTGCACAGTAAGAGAAATTATCAACAGAGTAAACAGACAACCTACAGAATGGGAGAAAAATTGTTTAAACTATGCATCTGATAAAGGTCTAATATCTAGCATCTATAAAGACCTTAAACAAATTTACAAGAATAAAACACCCATACAAAAAAATGGGCAAAGGACATGAACAGACACCGTTCAAAAGAAGACATACATGTGGCTAACAATCATAGGAAGAAAAGCTCAACATCACTGATCATTAGAAAAATGCAAATCAAAACCATAATGATATACTATCTCACACAAGTCAGAATGGCTATTATTAAAAAGTCAAAAAAATAACAGATGCTGTTGAGGTAGTGGAGAAAAAGGAACACTTAGACACTCTTCGTGGGAGTGTAAATTGGTTCAACCATTGTGGAGGATGGTGTAATGATTCCTCAAAGACCTAAAGACAGTTACCATTCAACCCAGCAATCCCATTACTGGGTATATACCCAAAGGAATATAAATCATTCTATTATGAAGACACTTGTATGTGTACGTTCATTGCAATAGTATTCACAACAGCCAAAAAAAATGAATCAACATAAATGCCATCAATAATAGACTGGATGAAGAAAATGTGGTACATATACACCATGGAATACTACACAGCCATAAAAAAAGAACAAGAGCATGTCTTTTTGCAGGGACATGGATGGAGCTGGAAGCCATTATCCTTAGCAAACTAATGCAGGAAGAAAAAACCAAATACCACATGTTCTCACTTATAAGTGGGAGATAAATGATGAGAACACATGGACACACAGAGGGGAACAACACACACTGGGGCCTATCAGAAGGTGTAAGCTGGGAGGAGGGATAACATCAGGAAAAATAACTAATGAGTACTAGGCTTAATAGCTGGGTGATGAAACAATCTGTGCAACAAACCCCCATGACAGAAGTTGAACCTATGTAACAAACCTGCACATGTACCCCTGACCTTAAAATAAAAGTTTTTTTAAAAGGGTTTGGAATTAATTCCTAGGATTAAATATTATTGCTTATACTTTACTATTCTTTTTCTGAAAAAAACAAATCTTTCTTCTTTATTCAAATGTCTGCTCATTTTCTATACTCAAATATCTGCATTTCAGTATAAAGAAAATTGCATTATTATATCTGTTAGTATAAATTAGTCTAAATTAGGGATACACACTCCTCCCTGAGCTCTAGACCACTCTCTCTAACTTTCATTGGATATCTGCATCTTGATATATCGTTCACCATGTCTCAAGTTCAGTTTTGCTGAACCTGAACTCATAATCTTCACCTTAAACTACATTCTTATCCAGCATTCCCTATCTTGATGGCCATGATCACCAACCTCTCATTATAAAAATCTGCCTAACACCTTCCCTTCCCTCATCTTCCATCTCCAGTTCATTGCTAAGCGCTGTTGATGTTATTCTTCAAATATATCTTAAAGCAGTCTACTTCTCTCCATCTTGGCTCAGGCACTTTAGTCCAAGCTACCATAACACATCCTCTGAAATACTGGCTCACAGAATCCACTCTTGCCTCTCCCCCAAACCATTCTCCAAAATGCATTCCAAGTATTTTTTAAATTTAACTGAAAATCTGATCACGTCATGTGTCTTCATAAACACATCAATGGCTTCTCCTTAAGATAAAGACAAAAGTCCTTAACATGGCCTATACAACTCTACAACATTTTTCCATGCTTATTTCTCAGCTAGCTACAATATTTGCCTCCATCCCTATGCTCCAGTCACAATTCCTTCAATGTGTCCATGTTTTATCCCACTCAGAGCTTGCCACATGCAGTTTCTTCTGACTCACATGCCCTTCCTTGGAAAGACTGCCTCTCTTTTGATTAGCTAATTTTCTATAATACTGTAGACCTCAACTCAAATATCTCAATTCCCTCAACTACCAGACCAGATCAGCTCTCTCACTATGCATTTACATAGCATCCAGGATTTTTATTTCTTGGCACTTACCATGTTTTGAAATTAATACTCTCTGAATTGTTTATCACCTGTACCTAGAATATAGTGTATGATGTTTATTGGGGGGTCCAATATTTTGAGTGGATGAGTAAATATATTACAGATAGCTAATTATTTAAGATTTCATGTTCACATTATTGCTAAAAATGCAGATGAAGTAAAAGTAGACTGAAATAGGAGGATATAAACATGTTAGTGACCTTTACATCACATACATGGATTATGTTTTTGTTTGTTTGTTTTTAGATGAAATCTTGCTCTGTCACCCAGGCTGGAGTGCAGTGGCCTGATCTTGGCTCACTGCAATCTCTGCCTCCCAGGTTCAAGCAATTCTCCTCCCTCAGCCTCCTGAATAGCTGGGATTACAGGC
>NW_012122487.1:885541-907164 GCF_000951035.1 Colobus angolensis palliatus
CTAATTTTTGTATTTTTAGTAGAGACGGGGATTCACCATGTTGGTCAGGCTGGTCTCAAACTCCTGACCTCAGGTGATCCACCTGCCACAGCCTCCCAAAGCGCTGGGATTACAGGCATGAGATACTTTTAGAAAATGTTTTCATCTAACTCAATATCTCACTATCCCTCCTGATATTCTATCTATAATAGCAACAGTTGTGAAATGCACTAGATGCCAACATTAACACTAGATCCATTAAAAGTAGAGCAGAAGAGAGTCTGGATACAGAAATTTCACAAATAATTATTGGCTGCCATCAACATATGTAACTCAAGCATAAAGTTGTTTCAGCAGTAGCTTCAGTTTGGTTACTAATGCAACATCTCTTTGCATGCAACAGCCTATTAAATCATCTTCAACTTTAAAAGGTTCCCTTTGTTTTTAAACACTTATAATAAACAAATATATATCAATACCTTGGCAGAATTCATTAACTTAATAACTTCAATATGTTGTTCATTCAAAAATTTCTGGCAAATGAGAACTGTACATTACTGATGTGACAAAGTACACAACCCAATGTTGACATAATTTTTCAAAATGGGATCTCTGCTGTAACTGAACTATATATAATAACTTTATTCAAGAATGAATTTCAATGATAGGACAAAACTTGATAAAATGAAGAAATAAACTATTCTCTGCCAGAGTTCAGTAAACCCCGTGTATACACCTGAAAAAGCTCAAAATTGCCTAGCACATAGAGAGTCCGAATTCAGTTGGGTTTGTGTGAAAGGGGTAGGCTGAGCCCTAAAAAAGAAGTGGATAACCCATATAGGCAGACTTCCTTATTTTATTTACTTTTTTCTGCTTCAGCCTCCCAAGTAGCTGGGACTACAGGCATGTGCCACCACTCCCAGCTAATTTTCTTTGTTTTTAGTAGAGACAGGGTTTCACCATATTGGCCAGGCTGGTCTCGAACTCCTGACCTTGTGATCTGCCCTCCTCGGCCTCCCAAAGTGCTGGGATTACAGGTGTGAGCCACCGCGCCTGGCTGACTTCCTTATTTTAAATACCATTTCCCACTAAAAATAAAACCAGCAATTCTTTGAAAAATAGTTAATATTATATATAGGACTGGAAGTGTATAAGATAAAACTGGAATAGATTGTCATATCAGAAATCAAAGATTTTGTCAAAGACTAATAGTTCCATGTCAAAAAGATTCAGAAATCAATTTGCAGAGGCTCCCACTGGCCAAAGACAGAGCTTGATCATCAACAGGAGTAATAACTATAATGGGTTGAAACACAACAATTATGTTTAAATCTATAGGTTTATAGTAATAATGTTAAAATCATTAGTCACCTTTGAAAGATGCTAGAGACTCAACTCATTATTTTGAAAATTTATAAATGCATTTCAGAATCTAGTGGCTTATCCTGTCTTTCTTATATATACCTGAAGGCAATCAAGTAGATAATGAAGAGAACTTTCTATATAGAAATATTCCAGGCCAGGTACAGTGGCTTATGTCTGTAATCCCAACACTTTGGGAGGCTAAAGCAGGAGGATCACTTGAGCCCAGGAGTTTGACACCAGCCTGCACAAAAAAGCAAGACCCTCATCTCTACAAAAGATTTAAAAATTAGCCAGGTGGTGTGTGCCTGTAGTACTAGCTATTGGGGAAGCTGAGGTGGGAGAAACACTTGAGCCTGGGAGTTGTAAGTTACAGTGAGCTATGATCACACCACTGCACTCCAGCCTGGGTGACAGCACGAGACTCTGTCTCAAATAATAAATAAATAAATAAATAAATCGATCGAAAATTTAAAAAGACATTCTGGCTAGTAAATGAAGGAATAGTAAAATTAGAATATCACCATTTTGCCACCCCCAAGAAAATAATAATCTATGAAATAATTATCCATGGCTGCTAGAATCATAGAAAGAGACAATCATATTATGTGTCTCTTGGTGAAAGTACATAATACCACTTATTAAATACTTTTGCCCAAATAGCAAACCTGAATCACATACAGACTCTAGGCCTAAATAATAAAATATGAGAAGTACAAATGACAAAGAAAAATGTTAGGTGTCATCATAAAGAAGCATTTAGTAAAATCCAAGCTTTAGAAAACTACAGAAAAAGCCGATATCTGCAACAGATAAATTGAAAGAGAAAAAAAGGCAAAAGGGGGAAACTGTAGATTAAAGGAAACAAGAGGCCAGCTGCAGTGGTTCACACTTGTAATCCAGCACTTTGGGAGGCTGAGGTGAAAGAACTGTGTGAGCCCAGGAGTTCGAGACCAGCCTGGGCCAGATGGCAAGACTTCATCTCTACAAAAAAGTAAAAATATTAGCCAGTCATGGTGGCCAACACCTGTAGTCCCAGATACTCTGGAGGCTGAGGCAGGAGGATCCCTTAAGCCCAGGAGTTCGAGGCAGCAGTGACCCTTCCTCGCATTACTGCACCTCCAGCCTGGTCGACAAGGTAAAATCTGTCCCTTATTAAGAAAAAAAGAGAGAGAGAGAGAGATACAAGAGACTGGTAGCAATTTCAACCAATTTCAATGTCCTAGCCTTATTTTAATCCTTATTCAAATGAATAAATTATTAATAACAGTTTTAAAAGAAATGAAAAGTAAAATGTGTAAAAATTAAGATGTTGTTGTTATGGGCAAATTCTGTCACCTCAAAATTCTTATGTTAAAGTCCTAACCCCAATACCTCACAATTTGACTGTATTTGGAAACAGAGCCCTTAAAGAAGTGACTAAGTTAAATAAGGCCACTGGGGTGGGCCCTAATCCAATCTGACTGGTGTCCTCAAAAGAGGAGGAAATTTGGACACACACAAGAGATCCAGGGGCATGTGTGCACAGAGGGATGACTATGTGAAGAGGCAGTAGCAGGATGGCCATCTGCAAGTCAAGGAGAGAGGCCTGGCCGGGCGCGGTGGCTCAAGCCTGTAATCCCAGCACTTTGGGAGGCCGAGATGGGCGGATCACGAGGTCAGGAGATCGAGACCATCCTGGCTAACATGGTGAAACCCCGTCTCTACTAAAAAATACAAAAAAAAACTAGCTGGGCGAGGTGGCGGGCGCCTGTAGTCCCAGCTACTCGGGAGGGTGAGGCAGGAGAATGGCATAAACCCGGGAGGCGGAGCTTGCAGTGAGCTGAGACCCGGGCACTGCACGCCAGCCTGGGCGACAGAGTGAGACTCCATTTCAAAAAAAAAAAAAAAAGAAGACAGGCCTTAGGAGAAGTTAAAACTCTGAAAAAATAAATATTTGTTGTTTAAGCTACTCAGTCTGTGGTATTTTGTTATGGCAGCCCTAGCAAATTAATACAGATGCTAAAATGATGAACAAGTCCACCATTCAATTAATCTTGAAAAACACATGGGAATACAGAAGTGGATATACTGTGGATCATGGAGCAATAAATCTCAAATTATAAAATGGAGAAAATCAAACCTCCTCATGGGAAGGTGTATCATAAAAAATTTTTAAAATCCCCAAAAGAGACTATGAATTTCCTTCTCTTCTCACTTATAAACACTATCTTAGACCTAACCATATGCAAAAGTGCGCATAAATGAGGGCAAGGTTAGGTTGCTGTTTCTCTTGGCCAGTCGACTAGTTCTATTCATACTTTTTTTTCTAGTCAATGAAAGGGACACTTTATTAAGGCTCCAGGGCCATGGGGCCTGGGCAGGAGGCTGCCCTCTGAGGAAGGAAGAGCCTTATTTGACCTTCTTGGGGCGCAGGCTGTTGGTGTGGCCACACTTCTTCTTGTGGCAGTTGACGGCACAGGGGTGCAGGCGAGCATAGCACTTGTGGCAGATCACCTTGTTGCAGCTATATTTCTAGGTGAGCTGGCAGAGGGAAGGCTCAATGATGCCACCTTGCAGGTGCAGAACCAGGTGCATGGTGGACTGTTTTTGGATGTTGTAGTCTGAGAGAGTGCGGCCATCCTCCAGCTGCTTGCCAGCAAATATCAGATGCTGCTGGTCAGGTGGGATACCCTCCTTGTCTTGAATTTTGGCTTTGAAATTCTCAGTGGTGTAACTGGGCTCGACCTCAAGGGTGATGGTCTTGCCCGTGAGGGTCTTCACAAAGAGCTGCATATCTGCATCTGCAGCTCAGCCACCTTGTTGAGGAAAAAGAGGATGACAGATCTATTCACACTTTTATAGCGAGGTCATATACAGACAATTTCACCAACTAGAATATAAAAATATTATTACTAGTGATCTGAGTTATGTGCAACATTGGAATGGATACTACTCATTTCCTTCCACTGACCTCCAAAATTCTATGCCAATTTACCATTAACTTTCTCTTTCTTCTCATTATAAATTCTCCACCTTATTAAAAGACATGGCTCTGACACTTCCAAGTTTCAGCTGCCCACTATGTTCCCATCCACTTCATCTTTTAAATGTGTTTAAATCATTAACAACAGATTGTGTTTCACCCTAGAGACAGCTGGGTTTCAAAGAGAGGTAAAATGTTTCATAATCTCACTCTATTGTCCAAGACAAATGTGCTATTGTATTACATGTGAAATGTCATCTTTGAAGTCTGTTAAGGGTGTGCTGTGAAGTGAGCCATCTGGAAAACACAGTGTAGACTGAAAAATAATTATAAGCCAGTTTATTACTTTTTTCCAGTTAAGCCTACCATGACAGCTGCTAAAAAAACACTATGTGGTATAAAGGGTAAAAAGTCACACAAGTTATACCCACCTCCAATCATGATTAGCTACTATACAAGTCACTCAACTTCTCTGATCCTTTCAGCTTGTCTGTAAAATTGCAATATGGGCACATGCCACAGAGGAGTTCTATGAGTGTTAAATGAAACAACAGTTGTAAAGCACTTGGTACAGAGTACACAATAAGTTTGATTTCTCTTCTCTTCTTCTAAATATAGACTATATAATATTCTTTATACAGAGAATATTAGATAAAATCCAATCATATTTGAGAACCAGGTTGAGCAGGTTGGTTTTTCAAAGAAATCCATTGAGCTCCCATAATGTTCTTTCTACTTGATGGGAGAAAAGGGGCTTTGGAAGATCAAGTGTGAAGCTTTAGAATTCTGTCTGGAGCTGGTCAGGACCACCCAGGCATGAGTATAAGCAAAGCGCTGTCCGTGGTGCTAGTAAGCGCGAATGCCCCCGGCAACATTCTCCCTACCCAAAGTTGTTTTGCATTCAGTCAACTTGCTTCGCAAAGCTCACATGTCTGCTTCGTGGAAGATTCTCAGTCATTCTACTTAATCATTGATTCTTTCCCTATCACCATTCTTTATGTCCCCCTCAAAGAAACACATCATCTTCCCTTTCCTTATCAACTCCAAACAGTTTTCATTTTTCAGAGACATTTACTACCTAAGAAAATGGCTCACGAATTGGCTCAGACTATCTTGTCCTAACTTTTTTAATAGGTTTCAGAGAAACTCAAAGGTCAAAGCAAAAGCGTAAGAGTAAAAGGTAGAGAAATTAAGAAACCGAAGACTAGGAAATGGGGGTTGGATGGGAAACAGAAACAAGTTGTTACTAATGCTACCCGGTTCCCTTCCCTGTCCAGGTGGATTTCAGCTCTGTTGAGGCTCTGTCAGATTTTCAGCCCTAACCACCACTTCCATGGGCCCCATTGCCTTTAAAAGAAAGAGTTTTTTAAAATTCTACAGGGATTTGGAGTAATAAGGAGTCAGAGCTAAAGTTTCCAAAAAAAAAAAAAACATGTGAAGACTCTCATTTTGCAATATGCAAGCAATTGCCCTCCTGTTAAGACTTTTTCTTCCCCAGCACTCCGAGCCAAAATGATTCTGTAAATAAAAATTGTTCACTTTTAGGAGAGGTCCACTTATGTAGTTCCTCACCAAAGTTTTTAGGCAACAAATCCGTAACTTGTGGTTCTCTTCCTATCCAATGTAGCATCTGCTGAAATGTTTTAAATATTTAAAGTAATAAATGTTGATTCAAACTCACCCAGGAAGATTAGAAAGGAAAAAAAAAAGCACTTGGCATTTAAATCTTCAGAAGAGAATTTAATGACAGGTTCAGCCTGTTTAATGACAAGCCCAGCACCACACCCCTCTCTTATGTTTCATTATTACTGCATAAATTTCCTTTATTACTCATGATAAATAAAAATAAAATACTTGACAAAGTGGGTTTAAATAGGTAAGAGTGCAAAGATTTACTGTACAAATATGATGACACTGGGATCTCAGATTCTTAAAGCACATTTTTTGTGTGTGTCTTGTTTGCCAGGTTGCCACTCTCAATCTCGAACTAGTTTTTCTGTTTTTTTCTCTTCTAAGGGTTGTATCCATAATGCAAACATGGAAAGAATTAAAAAGCACAGGCAAAACATGATTCTCGGGATTTTTCTCTATTTTTATGGTTGACAAATTCAAATAGAAAGACACATCCAAGAGAAAACCGCTAAGGTTGACACAAGATATGAAACTTGTGAAGTTCAAGTACTGCCTGGGGATGAATTTAACTTGTATGACAGGTGCAGAGCTATCGCTCTCAGACATCTTAAGAAAGACGGAGTTATTTTCAATGCCTTTCTCTCGGCCACAAGGGAGCCACTAACGTCTCCACAGTGAAACCAACTGGCCTAAGGCTGAAGGAACAGAAATCCTCTGCTCCGCCTACTGGGGATTAGGAGCTGAGGGCAGTGGGTCAACAGTCCCAAAATATTAGCCTTGGCTTTACCGGACATCCAGCGAGCAGTCCAGCCGGCATTCCTAGCGGCTCCCTGGCCCAGTCTCTGGCGCATGCGTCCCAGCACCTTTGGGCAGGCTTCCTCGCCCTTGTGACGCGTCGGCCGGGGCCTGGCCTCCCGGCGAGCACAGCGGACAGGGGGCGGAGCCTAAGGGGGTGGGGAGAGGCCGGCCCCTTGGCCCAGCTGAAAACGGAATTCTTTGCCGGCTGGTTCCCCACTCTGCCAGAGCGAGGCGGGGTAGTGAGGACTCCGCGACGCGCCCGCACCCTGCGGCCAGAGCCACTTTGAGCTTGGCTGCGGCCGCGCTAGGAGCTTTTCCCCAGAAGCAATCCAGGAGCGTCCGCTGGTTCTTGAGCGCCAGGAAAAGCCCGGAGCTAACCACCGGCAGCTCGACCATTGCACGGGACCCCAAGCAGCAGAAGGACGGCGGGAGGGTAATGAAGCTGAGCCCAGCTCTTCTAGGAAGGAGAGAGTGCGCCGGGGCAGCGTGGGAAAGAAGGGAGGAGTGTCGTTAAGTTTACGGCCAACGGTGGATTATCCGGGCCGCTGCGCGTCTGGGGACTGCGGAATGCGCGAGGAGAACAAGGGCATGCCCAGTGGAGGCGACAGCGATGAGGGCCTGACCAGCGCCGCGGCGCGGGGACTAGTGGAGAAGGTGCGACAGCTCCTGGAAGCCGGCGCGGATCCCAACGGAGTCAACCGCTTCGGGAGGCGCGCGATCCAGGTAGCTGGGGCCCCAGGGCCTCGCCGGCAGGGGGCGCGCGAACGCGGGGCGCGGCCTCGGCGGGTCGGAGCTGGAACCAAGATCGCCGATGTAGATTTGTATAGCAGTCTCCCTTGGCCGGAGGTGTGCAGCCCAGGCGTAAAACAGGCTTTTACCCAGCAAAAATTCTAAAGAGAGACATTGAAAAATCCACTGTTTAAGCTTTTTTAGTGGTTTTTGTTCTGCCATCTCATCATCAGAGATGCAAGGAATAGATTGAATTGGGGAGAAAAGGCGAAAAGGAAAGGTTATTTAGGGAGGACGATTATCTTGTCTGTCTGCTTTCAACGATAAAGATAAGTAAATTATAAGTTACACATTCTGGATTGGATTTAAGGAATTCTACAAAATCATAGTACATGGAAAAAAATCAGTGTAAACTTTTAAGCTACTATATGAAATCTGTTGTATTGTTTTCTCATAGAGGCTAATTGAATTCAAAGGAATGAGACCGGAATCCTCAACCACAGCACTTAGTTCCTTTTATGTTAGCAGTGTCTTATGAGTGATGCATAAGAGAAAAAAATATATAGTTCTATAGGTTTCTCATTCTTTAATTATCATATTCAGTGCCCAGATTGCAAAAATATTCCTGCAGCAACTGTTAGGTCCTTTTTGAATGGCAAAGGATCTTCATAAATAATGCATCCTTATCTTCATTGTTAAAATACACTTATTCAATGTTTACGAATCCTGCTTTAATTAGTACTGATATTTTTAATTTATTTTACAATCTAGGACAATGCTTTTGTACTTTACTGTTGGCTATTGGTCATATTCAGTGTTCACCTCACTATCACCCTCCAAAACTAAGCTAATATTAAGGGATCTTCTTAATAGTGTAGATTTTAAAGAAGTGTTCATTTTCTTTTGAATTCTTAGAATAGTGATATAACAAATAAGGGATTTTTAAAGGAGCAAAAATATTGTAAAGTGCTTCTTAAAAACTTAAAATTCTATTAATAATTATAGAAAGAAGTTATATATGTAATTCACCATTTTCTGAAATACTAAGAACAGCTATTTTCCCCTCTTTTTTCTATGTAAAATATCATTACATCACTAGTAGATATAACTTATCATGGTTTTCAAGAGATGAAATGAACATTTCTAATATTAATGAAACAAGCTGACAAAACATGAGAAGTATACTGCCTTTCAATTAAATGGTATATTTGAAAGTACATAAACCCATAACAAATAACTCAATTTTAGACATTTAAGTTACCAAAAATTGTCTTATAATTAACTTAAAATATGACAGCAAATGTTTTCATAATGTTCATGTTCACAAACGGCTACTACAGGATTACTCCTGCAAAACATCATTTTTTCTAAGTTATGCATCATCCTGATTGCTAACATCCAAGCTCTATTTATTTATTTATTTATTTATTTATTTGAGACGAGGCCTCACTTTGTCAGCCAGGCTGGAGTGCAGTGGTGTGATCTCAGTTCACTGCAACCTCTGCTTTCAGGGTGCAAGTGATTCTCCTGCCGCAGCCTCCTGAGTTGCTGGGACTACAGGCACACCCCACCATGCCCAGCTTATTTATTTATTTATTTATTGTAGTACAGATGGGATTTCACCATGTTGGCCAGGCTGGTCTCGAACTCCTGACCTCAGGTGATCTGCCCACTTTGGCCTCCCAAAGTGCTGGAATTACAGGCATAAGCCACTGTGCCTTGCCCAAGCTCTTTTTATATAGCAAAATATTTACTGTTTAACGTTTTTAAATCTTAGCTATTATAAAATCCTGTAGTATATATAGTTTTATGTTACATTAAAAATATTACACTCTAAAATAAAAATGGACTGTTTATTAAGGAAAAATCATTTATTCTTGTAATTTTATAAGATTTTGCATGATTTAATTTACTTTTCCCTTCTAATCTCCAACTTTGGCTCAAATTATCACAGTACAACCCAGTTATGAGCACAGAGACATGACAAACAAAAGCCTTCCACACGGGATTTGCTATGAGAACTAAATAAATTTTAAAAGGAAGGAAGGAAAAAGAAACTTAATTGTTTATTTTCTCCCCTAAACCATTACTCCCAACTTCTAACAAACAGTAGTTGACTACCTAATAAATATTTTTAGACCTGAATTATGGAGGAGGGGTCAGCAAGGCAAATAATTTAAAACTTTAAAAGCCAAATAAATTTAACTCTGCCCATAAATAACTTAACAAAATAGATTCCCATGTTCCGATGGAAATCAAGATTTGTTTTTCCACAATGACGATCATCACTTTACCATCAACTTTCTTGTCTCTACACGTTTAGAGAATAAAATGACATTTAATTTGTACTGAGTAGAGTATAACCTGAGGGTGGGGTGGGAAAGCGGATTGCATCAGCAAATGAAGAAACACCAGACACCAGAGACCTGAACACCTCTGCACTGGGTGAATACTTCACAAATAGGTGTTTCTTTAAATGGCTCCACCTGCCTTGCCCTGGCCGGCATCTCCCATACCTGCCCCCACCCTGGCTCTGACCACTCTGCCCCCACCCTGGCTCTGACCACTCTGCTCTCTCTGGCAGGTCATGATGATGGGCAGCGCCCGCGTGGCGGAGCTGCTGCTGCTCCACGGCGCAGAGCCCAACTGCGCAGACCCCGCCACTCTCACCCGACCGGTGCATGACGCTGCCCGGGAGGGCTTCCTGGACACGCTGGTGGTGCTGCACCGGGCCGGGGCGCGGCTGGACGTGCGCGATGCCTGGGGTCGTCTGCCCGTGGACCTGGCTGAGGAGCGGGGCCACCGCGACGTTGCAGGGTACCTGCGCGCGGCCACGGGGGACTGACGCTAGGTTCCCCAGCAGCCCACAACAACTTTATTTTCTTCCCCAATTTCCCACCCCCACCCACCTAATTCGATGAAGGCTGCCAACGGGGAGTGGCGGAAAGCCTGTAAGCCTCCAAGCCTGTCTGAGACTCGCAGGAAGGAGGAGCCGACCGGGAATAACCTTCCATACATTTTTTTCTTTGTCTGGATCTGGCCCTCGATACTCACCATGAAGCCAAACATAAAGAAGCAGATTTCCAGGGATGTTTAGGAGTGTGTGATGTTCCAGAGGTTTTTCTGAGGGAAAGTGCATATGAAATCCTTGACCGGCCCTGGTGGCTACGGAAGAATCTTCCGATGGAATGACTCCAGCGCCCAGTGGGAGAAGGCAGTGATTGGCATTTGGGTGGGGGCAGTCGATGCGTTCACTCCACTGTCTGCTGAGGAGTTAAGGCGAACCCACAAGTTAGGCCCTAGAGGCAAAAAGGAAAACCTGAAGACTGAGGACAAAGGGGACGAGGGCCGAGGTGGGCTTCAGTAAGTGCCCGGCGGCGCTTTAGTTTGTGTGCATGGCAAGTAACACGCGAAACGACACTCTCTGGAAGCCCTGGAGACCCGCGCCCAACTCCACCAGATAGCAGAGGGGTAAGAGAGGATGTGCAAGCCACGACAGATCCTAAAATCCCTGGATCACGACGCCGCAGAGCACCTTTGCAGAGGGTGCTGGCCTTTGCTTTAACTACACTGAGGAGAGATTCCCGCGGCGTTCCGGTGGCAGACTCCACAGGATGAGGTGGTGGAGTGGAGTGAAAGCAATTTTAACGGTTAACTGCAACGTTTTCTTTCATACACACACACACACACATACATGCTAGGATGCGGAAATCGCCTTGTGACTTGCTACTTTTTGATTTTGTGATATTTTGTACTTTTTAGTTGTTCAGCAACTGTCTTATTTAATGGGGAGATTTTAAGTAACATTATAACTAGTGGCTCTCAGTTAAAATGTGAGGAAGAACTACAGCTCTTAAATGTAGCAATGGCACTGTTGCAAACTCAGTGCAAACGCCTAGATTGCTTTCTTCTTAACCTATTTATTTCTTTGTTAAATATTTCTGATTGTTTCCTTTATAGAGTGTCTCAGGGTGCAGAGGTCAGACTAAGAAATATCCCAAATGTCTTTTAGAAGATAGATGCATGTATGCAGTAAATTGTCTTGGCATATTTCCCAAAAGATAGCTGAAAAAACAGATTAACTATAAAAACTTGAAAATATGTGATGGCTCATGGGATGTCCTACTATCTACTGAACAATCTAAAGGTGCACTGCTTTGGGATTTAATTTCCAGGGTTGCTTTATCATTATATCATTGGAACTGATACTTCACTGCTTTAATAAAGAATTAACAGAGATTGAACTCCAAGAGGTGGGTAATTTGGTTTAAAAATATATATTCATGGATTTACCACTAACTCCTGAGAAATGTTAAAGGTTCACAGGGATTCCCTTCTCTCAACATTTGTAATAATTGCTCAGAAGCAATACCAGCAATTCATAAAAACTGCTTACATATGCCATAGAAAATTAAACACAAAATTTATACATGTATTATGCTTCTAAATGCTCATTCCACTAGATACACATTTAAAAGAGAAAAAAGGAACAGAAAAAAGTAATTTGAGAGTGGAGACTTATAAGAAGGAGTACATTTGAGTTGAATACACAAATCTTTACTTCTCTATCAATTCCTATTCCCAAAGTGAACATATTACTGGGGAAAGTTGAGACTCAGATCTTATATTATTGGGGAAAGGATATATTTATTGACACATAATCTGTACCAGGTATGCATTAAAATATATTTGTTCATTTAATACATAAACCTGAGAGGTACTGTTTCCCAGATGAGGACAATGAGGCAAAGAAATATCAAATAACTTGCCAAAGATCACAAGATATTCATTCATTCCATGGGTGCACAAAGTAAGTGCATCTAGTTCCAAAGCTGATTATGGTTGTCTTGCTTTTCTTCCCGTTGCACCAGCTTGTCCTCCAAAATCATTAATGATACACATGAAGATAACTTAAAAAAAAAAAAAAAAAAGCAGAAATACACAGTGATCTCACTTGTAAGTTCCTAAGGAGACTTTTCTTTCTCTAACTTTTAGTAAATATAAACAGCTTGTTTGAAAACTATTTTAAAATGTCAACAATATGGAGAATACCCCCCCAAAAAACACCTATAAGAACCCAAATGTTTGGAACAAAGATAATGGAACTTCCATTTTCAAACTGGAGCACAGAGACAGAAAATATATTTCTAGTTATCACTTAAGCACTCAATCATTAGAGGTTACAAGAATAATATTTTTAAAGTTACAGTATTTTACAATTACTAAAAAACATTCTATGTAAAGGAAGTCAGTTGATAGTTTAAAATCTCCCATTTGATTTATAAAATCCCTTAATTTGACCTCTATATCTTAAATTCCAAGACGTTTAAATTTGTTAGTTGCATTATACTGGGTCATGAAAAATTATCCCTTGAAATAGATATGAAACATGTTACTTCATTTCTAGTTTAAATGACTTGTGGAATCTTTCCTAATGACAACCTGATATTAAGGGAAACTAAAGAAAATGCTATTGTGGATCCCACAGTACTATATTACACTGTTTTTTTGTTTTGTTAGGTTTTTTCTTGCGGGGGGGGGTGGATAAAGTAAATCTAAAACATTATTGGGTATCAATTACCACATGGTTGTATTGAAATAGTAACTTATCAATGCCATGTAAAAAATAATTCCATATTCGAAGCCACCTGGCAGACAGGTTTAACTGTTTCATCAGCAGCCTAATATATACTGTTAAATTTGTTAAGGATTTCACTTTGAAGGATACATGCAAAAACATATAGCTACTATTTTCATGAGTCCTGCTTCTGGCTCCATTGTGGAATTATAGAAAATTTAATATACCTGTTACGTTTGTATCTAAGTCTAAGACATTACCAAGGTTTATACAAATTCTGCTGACATTTATTCCAAGAAGATCTGGAAAGTGAAATAAATTTATAAATTTAATAACATTCATTTGGGCTTCATTTTTGTCTTTTTCACCTAAGTGGATTAATTTTTTAAAGGGTATTTTGCTGTTAAAGCAAAATTATGTAAAATTTCCTGTGACTTAAATGGTTAAAATTAGTAATTTCATAACTAAGGAATGAAACAGTTTCAAGAGGAGAGCTGAAGACTGATAAAACCCGAAATGCCTCTGGGAAAATGTATACTTAGGAATACTTTCATGATATTTTATTTCCCTAGTATGGCAAGCACAACAAAGAATTTATCGTATGAAGCTAGGTAACTGACCTTCAGCAAATATATACAAAAACTAATTTCATTTACACTTACATTGAGATTGCCCTCCTTTTTTGAAAAGATTTAAAAAACACTGTGTGCATTGATATGTGATAGTCAGTAGGGTTCTTTTTTTTCTTTTTGGTGACTCTATAATTACTCCCTCAATTATTTTAAACAGTGAAAAATATACTCATTTTCTTTTTATGCTTTACCAGAGATGGATTTTTTTAATCATAGGGCATAATTTTTACAATGTTCAATACATTGCCGCCCTATCAAAAGTGGAGCAAGTAGAACTAATGATATGCAAAACTTAAGAGTCATTATCTGAAGAAGCACTCATGTGAACTCCCTTCTGGGGCAAATGTGAAAGCCAGTATCTTCTAAAGTACAGTGAAGTCTGCCTTCATGTTTTATGTCAGCAACTAATCATAACCAAATTCTGACATGTTTACTAGATTTTCAGTATTAACAGAAACTGTTTAGTTATTTGATGAAAACTTGGAAAATAATGCTTAGGTTGGTGTAATTCACAGTGTTCAATACTAAGCTACAAATAGATACCTAGATACACAGTCACATATATATGAAAATAAGACAATTTTAATTTTAGAAATTACTTAAAGGAGCAACAGTTGAGCCTCAATACTTTCAATATCTTCCTATTCTACTTATAATGACAGGAAAGGAAGAGGGAATGAAGAAAAGTGAAACTAGGACTTGACTGGAAGATAGAAGACCTAGATTCCCACATTGGTTCCTTAACTAATTCAATATATGAGTGCTAACTCATGTAACATCTCTACTACTATCCTTCATACCTGAAAAGTTTCTATAAAACTTTTCTCAATTTCAGCTATCCAAATGAAATTACTCCTTTCTTGCCTCTTAAATTCCCTACTCAGGAGATTTTAATGTGATTCCTTTTATAAGGAAAAAAATACTTCATTTTACAGAAACACAGTAACTTTCAAATATAGGTCCTATTAATTACATAATAAAAGAAAATTTGAACTAATACTAGTGCTACTAATTAATAATATGTAACTGGCATGGAGTGTACATTAAGCACATTAATTGTAAATTAATGTATGGGTCAAAAAGCACCAAGCCTGACTTACTAATTTGTGGTGTGAACTAAATGTAAAACAAAGAGTTTGCTGGAAAAAGAACTAAGAACAATGTATTAAGATGACACGCTGACTACCTCACAGCTATTCACATTACACTAGAAGTTTACAAAGGACCCCAAACAACTACTAATCCACTTCCCACTCAGAAACCCCTGGCATTAGACTTCCAGTAGATATAAGGAGTCAGCTCTGGCACAGAAAATATTTTACAACAGAGTTCCACTCAAAACTTTAAGACCAAATTACAGTAAATAAACCATGTCCTATTTTTTTATATTTGGCCTCCTCCCCAAATGCATAATCTATCTATCATCTCATTATCAGTGCTCTGCATTATGATGTTGTTGGGGCTACTTCCTCTAAACCCTGTCTTATGTGACCTCTGGGTCTCCATTCCATTTTAAACAAATTCCCATCTGCCTTCTATCTGTGCACAAATTCTTCTATCCCCTTGGCTAAAAACTTTTAGTCTTGGCTAAAAACTGGGTCTTCCTGATAATTCCATTCCACTTCTTTCTGCACCAGATAGTAGGTACTGAGCTATGGATAACAGAGTAGGAGTCAGGACCAAGAATGAGTTTCTGGTATTTAGGTAGCTCTCAATGTAGTCCCAAACCAAATATGTAAGGATAATCCATTGTTCTTCAGTTTTCTCTCCTCTCTTAATGTAAATAAGATACTTGCATTTTTTCTTTCATTAAGCTGCAAGTACTGTTATTGTTATGATATATTTTAGAATATAACTATAAACAATAATACATAAACATAAAAGAAGAAACAGTTTATTCTGTTCACAAACCCACAGACAAGTCAAGCAGATTTTTGTCAACAGAGAGTTTTCTTCTGGAGGGTGACTGTTGGAAAGATGTATATGGCATGGCTCCTCATTCTGTCTGAGTTCTGAGTTTCTAAGCTCTAGCACTTTTCCTAGGGCACAGAGGTACCCTTTTGCCATTCTCAGAGTCTCCTGCCAAAGTGCCACCTACAATATTTTCTGAAAAACATTTGATCATCCTCTATTACTTACTAATCTCTGGACTGCCTTTGATATTTAGATTTATCACAATAAGCCTATTCCAAAATTAGTAGTTTCTAATATGTTTAAATACCACCATGAACAGAAAGATTTAAGGTCGTCCCCTTTCTAAGGAAGCATAACATTTTATTATACATTTGCTCCAAGTGTGTCTTATGTCTATAAGAATGGTGTTTGCCTCAGTAGTCATTTGAGGGCAACAAGTTTAAAACCCCTTCCATTTGAGAAAATTATTTCTCAACCCTGGCTCCATGTCAGAATCACCCATGGGGATGTTTTAACATTTAGACTGGCTGATCAGCTCCAGGTGTACAAAATTAGAATTTCTAGGTTTGAGCCCCAACATTCCTGTGGTTGTTATTTAATAATTCTTGCTCATGGTAAACTTATAAACAGTCCAGAAAGCAAAAAGTGGTAAGCAAAAATCTGAAACTTTCCCACTCTCATTCTTACTACCCAAAGGTAACCACTATTACAAATATTTAATTATCCTTCCAGAAATGTAAGTACATATAATTGCAAACATCTCTCCCCCAGCACACGTATTTGGAAAACATGAATGGGATCATACTATTCTGTCATTTACTTTCTTTAATTAGCAACAGATCTTTGACAACTTCCATTGTCAGTGCATATAGATGTACTTCATTATATTTTATGGCTGCACAGTTTTGTATTTTATGAATGAGCCCTAACAAAAAAATAAATAAATAAATAAATAAAACAGTCTCCTCACAAGCATGTCAATTGTTTTTCTCTTTCTTGCACTTTGTTTGCTAATACACACAGCTATAAAGAAACATTTCTGCATACTTATACAAGTTGTCTGTAGCAATTTATATAGGAGTGAAATTGCTTTAGCTGAAGTTACATATCTAAATGTGTCTGTGGGTGTAAAATCTATGCATATATACATATGTATCCATACATAAAATACATATATACATAAGTATGTATATATGTGTACGTGTGTGTACATCTTCCCATACTTACAGCTATGTGTATACATATGTGTATATAAACATATGTATTATATATGTTTCATACATGAGTTATAGGAATAGAATTGCTGAGTTGAAGGGTGTATATAAGTATATAGATATATACACAAACATTTACATATGAACTATATATAATATATAGTATGTATGTGTATATATATTTCCATACATTTTTTGTGTGTCTTTATATACTTAAAATAGTGGAATAGCTGAGTCAAAGGGTACAAATATGCACATACAGTTTTGATAGATATTGTAATGCTGCCTTTCAAAACAATCATGCCAAGTTGTAATAGTAAGAGTGATTGTTTCCTGACAACTTTGTCAAAGTAGTCTTTTTTCTTTTTGCCACACTTGTGGTTATATGTCATTGTTTCTGTTTACATTTGTTTATTAATGAGTAAGATTATCTTTTCATTTGTTTTTACCATTTGCACATATTCTACTATAAACTATTATATCCTTTGCCCTTTTTAATTCAATTGTTGTTTTACTGGATTATGTATTTACTTATAGAGTCTAGTAATTAATCTTTTAACGTGTATGATCAAATAATTGTTTTTTAATCTTGCTTATGGTATCTTTTTTCTTATGACTTTGGGGTTTTGACTTTGAGCATGTGCAATGTTAGGAAAGTTTCTCATGAAATTTGGATAATCAAGAGTTACCTAAGGGATAAAGCTAGTGTCCTAGGACATTAAGTTGCGGGAGGAGAACAAGACAAAGGATATTCACTAGTATTTTTCTCTCCTATCTCTGCCTATGGAATGAATTCGCTGATCTAAAACAGCAAATTGTTTACCCCTGTTAAAAAACTCAATTAACTCAGGTTTTTAGGCCATGGAAGAGAACCCCAAAAAGTTCCAATATTCAGTGATTCTGCCTGCGTAACTGACCCACAGATAACTCACTCCCTATTGACCTTGGCCTTTGGGACAACAAAAAGGGCACAAGGCTTGTAGCCCAAAGGCCTGCCTGATGATTCCAGCCCTGGCTCTTGCTGGCTGTGAAATGTTCAAGATTTGAGCCTTTCTAGGCCTCATTCTTTTCACCTGTAAAACAGGAGTAATAATCCCAATTTTGAAAGGCCACTGTGAGGATAAAATAAGTAATATAAGTGAAAGTGCATGCTCGGTTCTTCATTATTAATTTTTTGAAGAGCACATAGCCAAAACTCACTCTGAATTCCAAAAGGATTTGGGATACCACATACCCATTGTTATGCTAGAGAGTCACCTTCATCATTGTATTTTGCTGAGATTAATATTAAACTTAAAATTCCCCTGCATACTGCAACTGAAAGAGAACAGTTATTGGGCAGCAGCAGTGGTGGAAACCAAGATGGAATTTCAATGTTCAAATTTTAACATTTACATTTTTTGAACAGGGAGCTTACTATATAATTATCCTCTTATTCAGATGGCATTCCTCTGAAATAAGCAATTACCCTTATCCCTAGGTCTAGTTCCTGTGGAGAGAAAATGATTATACTTTGAGCTATATGGGTCCAATAAATAAAAACAGATCCCTCAATTTAAATTTGATCCTCAGAAAACTGAGGGTCAGAGAACCCCTCAGGCACGATGGGATAATATGATGTTTAATTTGGTATGTCAACTTGGCTAGGCTGTGGTACCCAGTGTTTTAGTCAAACACCAGTCTAAATATTGCTGTGGAGCTATTTTTTAGATGCGATTAACATTTAAGTCACTAGACTTTAAAAAGCAGATTATTCTCAATAATATGGGTAGTCCTCATCCAAGCAGTTGAAGAGCTTAAGAGAAATGACTGAGGTCCCTCAAGGAAGAAGAAATTCTGCCTCCAGATTGCCTTTGGATTCAAGACTTGCAACATCAGCTCTCCCCTGTCTCCAATTTGTCAATCCCCACCATCTTCTGAGACAATTCCTTAAAATAAGTATTTTCTCTCTCTCTCTCTCTCCCCTCCTCAACATATGTGTGTAGACATATAATGTATGTATACATAAAACTGTATACACACACAGAGTCATGTGCTGGATAACGATGCTTCAATCAACCACAGTCATATATTGGTGGTGGCCCATAAGACTATAATGGAGGTGAAAAATTCCTACCCCCTAGTGATATCATAGCTGTCCTAAAGTTGTAGCACAACATACTACCTTTTCTATGTTTAGGTATGTTTAGATATAAAACTACATTCTGTTACAATTATCTACAGTATTCAGTATAGTAACATGTTGTACAGGTTTGTAGCCTAGAAGCAATAGACCATACCATATAACCTAGATGTATAATAGACTATACCATCTAGGTTTGCATATGATGTTTGCACAACAATGAAATCGCCTAAAGATACATGTCTGAGAATGTATCTCTGTTGTTCAGCAACCCCATGACTGTGTGTATATACATATACATATGTGTGGCACGCGCACACACACAATTGGTTCTGTTTCCCTGGAGAACTGACTGATATAGATAGCGACTTCAAAAGATGTTTAATAAGTTGCCTTTTCTCCTTTCCCCAGCATGCTTTATTGCAACAACTAGTTACATTGTCTAGGCCCAAGAAACTCTTCACCGCCCCCACTCCATTCCTCCAGTATCTTTAAATGACACTATGCTGGCATCCGACATCCTTTTTCTTCCAGGATGAACTAACCCTTTCTAAAGCGCCCTTCCTCTGTAGTACACAAAATCTAATGCCCTCCTACAGAGGCGGAGGCCGGGTGAAGGTGGTGGGAGGAGGGGAATGCTGGGGGCGTGGCATAAGTGCACAGGAAGACACATAGAAGGATCTGGTTCCCATGGAGCTGACATTCTACACAACAAAAAAGTAAACAAAGGAAAAAATCACGGTGGTATGAGGGTGCCTGGAAAGGGAAGTATTTCTGAGGAGGGGCTGCTTCAGAAGAGACCTGAAGGAAAAAGAGCTACATTTGTGAAGAGGGAGAAAGAGCAGTCATGCTAGACAGACAGGTGGCATGTGGCCCCAGCACAAAGCACGGTGTTGGGTTCTAAGTGAACTCTACCTACCGGTGAGGTGCATTTGTAAATATCTAGATAGATATTTAGAGTGGCCACGTAAGAGTGATCACTAAATCTCACTTTATCCAAACGGCCCCGTTTTGTCTTGGGTTTGGACAGAGGTCCGGCAGCAAAGTCAAGTGATGGGGCGGGGGATGGGGAAAGAGAAGTCTGTCGCTCCTCTAGGCTACTGCACCGCCTTAAGTGGGTGGCTCCGCCAGTGCAGGCCTCACTTTCCTCCCCTGTAAGGTTGGGGGGCTTGACTTCTGATCTGTAAAGCCCTGTCGGCTCATGCTGTGGTTCCACTTCTTCAACTAGGCCACTAGGCCCAAGCGCATGAACAGGAAGCCACTGAGAAGCCGGCCACATTTCCAGGTTCCGGGAGCTGGGCCTAGTCCCGTATCCTCTGGCACACACCCAGCCACTCAGGCCGCGGGTCCAGCCCGCGAGATTTAGGATAGATCCAAGCAGACCGCAGGCTCCGGGTCGGGGCACCGGGTCAGCGCGCCGGCCTGAAGGCGGCGTCCTGGGCTCGACTTCCCGCGCGCGGAGAGCCTGCGAGCCCGCGTCCGAGTTCCTGGCCGAGAGCCGAGCCTCGCTTAGACCGCGCTCAGGACCCGGCTCCTCCGCATTCTCGAGCTACCCCTGTGTCCTCGACTCACCCCTCCTTTCTGCCGCTCCTTCCTTTCCTTGCCCTGCTTTTACTGTTCCCAGACAGGACCGCTTTTCCTGTGCCCCAGCTGGAAAGGAAGAAGGGAGAGAGTCCAGAAAGGATCGGCGATGTGGAAGAAAAGGGGAGGAGGGGACACGGAGGGGGAGACAGGAGCGAGAACGTACGCCTAGGAGTCAGGCGGCGGGATCAAGGGGTGTCGGGGTGTCTGGGCGCCTGAAAGAGCGTGGAGGCGGCTGCAGTCAACGGTCGCCAAGACAACCATTCTACGCGAGGACGCGGCGACAGGAGGGGAGCGGCCCGCGGGGGAGAGCGCGGGGGGAAGAGGAAAGAGGAAGAAGCGTTCAGATGCTCCGCGCCTGTCGTGAAGGTTAAAACCGAAAATAAAAATGGGCTAGACACAAAGGACTCGGTTCTTGTCCCAGCCCGGCGCCCTCGGCGAGCGAGCAGCTGGGAGGGGAAGGGGCGCCCGGACCCAGTTGGGACCCCCGGGTGCGACTCCACCTACCTAGTCCGGCGCCAGGCCGGGCCCGCAGCTCCCGCAGCGCCAGCGCCACGCCGTGTCCAGATGTCGCTTCGGAGGCGTGCAGCGGTTTCGTTTAATTTCGCTTGTTTTCCAAATCTAGAAGAGGAGCGGAGCGGCTTTTAGTTCAAAACTGACATTCAGCCTCCTGATTGGCGGATAGAGCAATGAGATGACCTCGCTTTCCTTTCTTCCTTTTACTTTTTTAAACAATCTAGTTCGAAGAATGTAAGACTTTCGACGAGGGGAGCTAGGAATAAAGCAAGGGGAATAGGGGAGCGGGGACGCGAGCAGCACCAGAACCCGCGGGAGCGCGGCTGTTCCTGGTAGGGCCGTGTCAGGTGACGGATGTAGCTAGGGGGCGAGCTGCCTGGAGTTGCGTTCCAGGCGTCCGGCCCCTGGGCCGTCACCGCGGGGCGCCCGCGCTGAGGGTGGAAAGATGGTGGTGGGGGTGGGGGCGCACACAGGGCGGGAAAGTGGCGGTAGGCGGGAGGGAGAGGAACGCGGGCCCCGAGCCGCCCGCGCGCGCGCCTCTCTACCGGCGCCTCCTGCAGCCCTTCCCGCGTGCGCAGGGCTCAGAGCCGTTCCGAGATCT
>NW_012122487.1:907254-958180 GCF_000951035.1 Colobus angolensis palliatus
GGGGGCGGCGCGTGGGTCCCAGTCTGCAGTTAGGGGGGCAGGAGCGGCGCTGCTCACCTCTGGTGCCAAAGGGCGGCGCAGCGGCTGCCGAGCTCGGCAGTGGAGGCGGCGAGAACATGGTGCGCAGGTTCTTGGTGACCCTCCGGATTCGGCGCGCGTGCGGCCCGCCGCGAGTGAGGGTTTTCGTGGTTCACATCCCGCGGCTCGCGGGGGAGTGGGCAGCGCCAGGGGCGCCCGCCGCTGTGGCCCTCGTGCTGATGCTACTGAGGAGCCAGCGTCTAGGGCAGCAGCCGCATCCTAGAAGACCAGGTAGGAAAGGCCCTCGAAAAGTCCGGGGCGCATTCGGCACTTGTTTTGTTTGGTGTGATTTCGTAAACAGATAATTCGTCTCTAGCCTAGGCTAGGAGGAGGAGATAACCGGCGGTGGAGGCTTCCCCATTCGGGTTACAACGACTTAGACATGTGGTTCTCGCAATACCACTGAACCTGGACCTGCCTTCACACAGCCCCCTCAATCGTGTGAAACTGAGGCGAACAGAGCTTCTAAACCCATCTCAGAAGTCAGTGACTCCCGAATATCCTGGGTGGGAATGACTAAGACACACACACACACACACACACACAGTAGGAAAGGTGTATTTCAAGCACACTTTCTTTCTCCTTGGGAGGAATTATTGCTAACCATCTAAGTTTTCTGGAGGCAGCCTTTTTTCTCCCCAACCTCCCGCGGGGTCACCCTCTCCCACCTTCCAGGAGAGTGGAGGACCCGAGAGAGAAGGACCACGCAGGCAGTGACTTCCTGAAATGCTAAAAAGGAGCGTAGGATCAGTTACTGCTGCGAGGAGCCAGCACTTTCTTCTGGGGGGAGTTTTGCAGCCAACAGGAAAATGGGCTTTCTTTGTGAGTTAGAGGTAGAGGTCCGGCGGCCTGAGTGATTGAAACTGCTCGGGACTTTGCTCGTATGTTTAGCAAACGACAGAACTGCAGAACTGTTTCTGAAAAATCCCAACTGATAATATTTTAGTCATCTCAGACGACAGCACAGTTTAAAAATGAGGCCTACTTCTTGAAAAACAGAATCGGAGGTAGTTTTGTCCTCACATTGACAAATATTGACACAGCCGGTGTAATTTCCTATAACCAGGAAAACTGAAAGAATATATATACAGTTAAAATATGCACAATGCTAATTAAAACTTGCATAATAAGTCTAAAAGTAATTTAATGAGGCTTCGTCAGGAATATATAGCTTCAAAAAGCAAAGGCCAGCGGAGGGGTAATTATTTTTTTACTGCAATGTTAATTGTCTCTTTGACATGGAAATATAAACCTGTTAAAACTATCAGTGTTTAATTTAGTGTCTCAATTTCTAGTAGCAAAAATTTATAATCTATAGGATAAATGCATATTTTACTTTTCATATTATGAAAGTTAATTTTTTTTTTAAATTTAGTCAAAGGAGCTTATAAAGGATTTCAGGGCCTGTTGCTGGATTTGATTTTAATTCATTTTGAAACATTGACAAGACCCTGGTTGTTGTTTTTTTAACAGTGGTTTATCCGTATCAGCAAAAGTTTAGCCACTGTGATCCGTAACTGTTTGAATATAGTTCTTAATATTATTGTCTATATAAAAATATTTATTACTCTGGTTAATATTATTCTATATAAAATCATTTTATTTAAATTATTAATTTGCTTCTGAAAATCTATAGTAACAAAGTAGAACATGTCAATGTATATAAATGCCATAAATATGTATTTTTTAGTTTAGGCCTATAAAACATAACACTGTGGTGATTTTCAGTTAGAGAAAATATTTTATAGTATGTTAATGTATATGCATGAAATGCAAAACCATTTAAATGATAGGTTCATTGAAATAAATCAGTTTTTGTTATTTAGGTATAAATCAATTTTCAGGATGTATATGAAAAGCCCAATCTTCAGGAAGTTTCTGAAGGTAGAACAGTTTGGATAGAATGTTTGCCTTGAAATATATGCGCTTTTCCAATTTCATATGTAAAATGATATACATAATATAAAATCTAGCGGTGTTAATTATAATGACATGTAATTATATATTTCACATTAATATATTTTATGCCTATGGTTATATTGATTTGGGAATATATATGGATACTAATTATGTTAGGGTTCATACAATTCCTTGAGAGGCACACATGCTGAAAATTACTTGTATGAATTATTTAATATCATTGCAAATAAGATGTTATTTTAAAATTTTTTAAATTTTCTGCAAATATGTTTATTACTTTTTCTTTTATATGATTGGAAATATGTATACTAAAATTCCACATTACCAGTTTCTTAACCACAGAAACCTGATAAATTGCCTCAGTTGATTTGTTACTTCTACCTTGCTACATTTACAAAATAGTCATATTTTTATTATGAAGTTAAATAGTCATTTGTTTATAGCTACTTCAGAAGGCTCAGATTATTTTTTTCTTTAATGGCATAGACTCCTCTCAAGGTAAGCACTGTGCAGTTAGTATAAACCATTATTCCCAATGTGTACATGATTCGCACTTCCAAATGAACCATATAGCCTTTTCAGAAATTAAGACTTAATATTCATTTTACTTCTTTGAGTACTCTTTAATTTTAGAAAGTCTATTATCATCTTAAGGTAGCAACAACATAGCCTAGTACCATCTATGATGGTTTACAGGTCTATTATTCCATGTTAGTTCATAACTGTCAACTACCATGGTAGAGTTAAGCTAAACCATTTTCCCAACATATGAACAATTCCTGTTAGTAAAGCGATACAAATGGTATCAAAAATATTTTTTACAGCAAGGTTCAACAGTGGACCCAGTGCTTTTACACTTTTTCAAAAATCCTTGAAGAAACAGAGAAAATCTCACTTGCCTTCTGTACTAAAACATTATAGGCCGAACTAAAACTGAAACTTCATAGTAGAACACTATAGGCCAGGGGTGTCCAATCTTTCACCTTCCCTGGGCCACACAGGAAGAAGAAGAATTTTCTTGGGACACATATTAAATATACTAACACTAACAATAGCTGATGAGTTTAAAAAAAAAAAAAAAAAACCTCATGATATTTTAAGAAAGTGTATGAATTTGTGTTGGGTGACATTCAAAACCATCCTGAGCTGCATGTGGCCCTCGGGCCCACAGGTTGGACAAGCTTGCCCTAGCCCTTCCATCTGCTGCAAAGCCCAGCCGGATACAAAAATCAACCTGATAAAAAGTTTTTGCGGTGCTTTATTTTGGCAGTTTAAGTTATATAAACAATGGGTACAGTTTCATTTTCTAAATGTAAAATTATTACATTGAATGTGAACTTTTAAGACAAATTATCTAAATTTTGATTCTCATATTACTAATATCTTCTCTATTTGTTGCCCAATGAGATTAATCCACCTCTTAAACACCTCACCATCAAGAAAAACAATTTTGTATTTTAAAATGAACCCATCCACTTTCATTCAGCTATTTTATATTCAGGCATCATCCTCAGGAAAGAAAGGTTCTGACAAAGATTAATACAAATGGATAAGTAGTAACAAGAAATCAAAAACTGCATAAAATTCTAGCAATAAAGTGTTAAATTATGGTACAGTTATATTCTGGATCATCAGATATCTGAAGAATGTTCCATAGACTGTTAAATGATTGCATTATAAAGTCAGGTTTTTTTAAAGCAAGATTCAAAACAGTAAACAGCCTCTCTCTCTCTCTCTCTCTCTCTCTCTCTCTCTCTCTCTCTCTCTCTCTCTCTCTTCCCCCCTTCCCCCATTAGTTATAATGGTTTCCTCAGGATGAGAGGGGTTGGGAAAATGGTTGGTGATACTTATTTTCTTCGTTTCACTTTTGAGTTTTCCAAAGTGCTATGACCATCACCAGTAAAATATACGTTTCCAAAGCCTTTGACACGGTAACAATCCTACACAGCGGGTGAACTAAGAACTTCTCTAGCCTTAGGTAGGTAGGGAGGGAGGAAAGACAAGGAGACTGAGTTGTTTAAGTGTCATACACGAGAACGTGGCTTTCAGGTCTGGGAAAACCTGCGAGGGCTGTGACTTCAGACTGTAATGTACGCTATGTCCGTTCACCAAGAAGTTCCATTTTTAAACCCATAAATCCGTAGCTATACCTGTTTCCAAGGTTCCTGGTGTTAGGCCTCTGGTAACAGCACTTGGCGCCCTTCTTGGGATCCCTTCTCTCCGCCCCCACTACCCCACCCCACAAGCACACTCTAGTCCCCTCCAATCAATTTCAGGCAGGTCTCACTGCCTCCGAGCCACGCTGGGGATGCAAGGGCCCTGGACCCCAAAGAGCGACCCACGACAAGAGATGAGATGCACGCTGCTCCTCTATTCCTCAGCCCCCACCATCCTCCTCCTCGATCCTAACTTCCCCACTCTCTCAATTCCTAGAGACGCTGCGGATCCCAGAGGCTTAACTGGCAGCTGGAACGAGGTCCTCCATCAAGAATTTAGACGCTTGGTCCAATTATCACTCCACCGCGCGCACTTTCCGCAGGAGCGATGTGATCCGTTATCGTAACTGCAGACCTGGGGTTCCACGTGGAGGACGATTGGGATTTCACTAGCCGGGGTGGGGGTTGGAGCAGACAGAGTCTGAGTGGGCTTAGTGGACTCGGGACGAAAGGCAGGACATGACAGAAGGCAACTCTGGGTCACCTCTCCAGCTTGGAACTGGCTAGGCCTTGTTTTGGGGAGGATGGGTAGATGAGAAGTGAGTCAGGGTTACTTGGAGGAACCACGGGGAAAGTGCGCTTCTGAGACTCGACAGCCATTTCGTTCCCTTACATGCCAGATGGAGACCCAAGAGTGTTGAAAGGCCTCGCCTTCCCTCAGTTTCTCCATGTGGTGGTGCAGGATGGGATAGAGAGTGGCCCGTAGTAATTTTCCAGTGATGATGTCTGTCCATTGTTTTTTTCCTATATTGCAGCTTTCCCCATATTTGAAAATTTTCTTTTCAAATGAAATAATTGATTAGAATTAAAAAACGGCAGTAGCTATTAAAACAAGATCAATTTCCATGACAGTAAGCCAATCGATGGAAAAAACCTTAGGAATTAATAAATGAAGGATTTGTTTGGTAGATGATAAAAGGTCCTTTTAAAGGGTCTGACCCTTCCTGGAAAATACCCACCAACTTGGGACCTCAACAGATTCACCATATCCTAATTCATGCTATTTTAATGTGTATTCAGCAAGCCCACATGTGTTTAGAATTGTCGAAGCTACCAAATGTCAATAGCGTTTTTTTTCTATTTGTTGAATGTGAATCTCATGTACGAAGCCATCTAAACAAGAAATTACAGGAATGATTTTAAATACAAAAAAACAGTAGTACTCCTAGAGGAGAATTAATCAAGGACGGCATTATGAAGAAAGTGAGGGAGAATTTTCAAAGGGCGGAAAGATAGGGCTTGGTGGACCAAGGAAGATTTCCATCTAAAAGGAATGGCAAATACTTAGAGTCCCTGAACCCACTGAGTCTTGGACTGTTTAACTAATATTTGTAGTTCCAGATATAGCACAGTGCCTTGTACATAGTGGTATTTTTTAAAAAATATATAATGCCTCGTAGGTTTTTTTTCAACTTTTATTTTAGAAGGAGGGGGCACGTGTGTAGGTTAATTACAAAGGTATATTGCACCATGCTGAGGTTTTGAGTACGACTGAATCTGTCACTCAAGTAGTGAGCACAGTACCCAGTAGGTAGTATTTCAGCCCTGGCTCCTTCCCTTTCTCCTCCATCTAGTAGTCCCCAATGTCTGTTGTTCTCATCTTTATGTCCAATTAGCATTTGTTTTTTAAAAAGGGTGGTTGAAGAAATTCTGAGTGCTTGTCAGTGTCTTTCAGTGCATTTATTTAATTAATGGGCCCCGGAATGATGGCTGCATTTCGGCAGAACTATACAATCAAAAAGAAGTAATAAAAGGAAAAAAAAAAAGTGAAAGCCATCAACTACAAGACTGAAATTCCCAAAGCATCAGAGATCCTTTCAAAGAAATAGTACGTTGATTTTTATTTTTTATGACATATTGATTGGCTTTGTTCATGAAAATATAAACATGTTATCACAAAGGACTTTTTAATTCTTCTTCAACTATTTCTCAGTTTTCTCTTTCGCCTTCAAAATAAAATATCATAAATTATTTAAATAGTTGTGAAGGCAGTAGGATTTTTTTTTAAGAGAGAAAGGTTTTATAGAGGTTCAGAATTATATGAACAAAGACATGTAATCTCTTAATCAAATTGAAACTAATAAAATTGTACAATAGAGGTAATGTAAATTTAAAAAGTCTTTGCTTTCTTAATTGAATAATGTGAGTAACTAGAAATTTTAAAAATATGGCAAAGGTTAACAACAGCATTATTACCTGGGCTGCCTTTAAAAATACATATTTCTGGGGTTCACTTTAGAAAATTTGATTCAGATTTGCTGTGGGTCCCAGAAGTCTGCATTTTAAATAAACACTTGAAGGAGATACTATAACAAGTGGCCCATTGGGACACAATTTGACGAATATGACCAATTTTACTTTTTTAACTTTATTTCTGCTTATTTATCTTTGAACTGAGGTCCAGGATTTTAGGTAAGATTTTAAGTTTAGAGTCAGTTTACTGGATCCCAGGGAGGACAGTCTGAGTAATCAGTGGAGGAGTTATTTCACCAAATGAAGGAGACCCTTTATTATTATGTGATCCTTTGTATGAATTGGAAAAGAATGTCTCTTAGATACCACATTTTTACAATCAGAACATAGTTTAAGAGAAAAAATATAACAAGGTATATTTGTGTTTTAAAGCTTACAGAACCATACAGAAATTTTCCACATAGGCTATACGTTGTCTTTTTAAAACACTATATACACTTACTTCTTTTTGTACAGAATGAATGGATCTCTCTCTCTGTCTCTGTCTCTCTCTGTGTGTGTGTGTGTGTGTGTGTGTGTGTGTGTGTGTGTTGTAATAGGGGTTTCTTTCATTTTATGATCCAGACCAGGCTCGTAATAAACATGACAACCTAAAATTATGTAAGAAAGAAAAATCAAAGCACAAGTGTTTCACAGGTTTAACTTGTGCTTATCTAAGATCAGGGCAAGATTGCATGAAAATGTAGCCATAGCAGAATAAAGCATTTATGGACAAAATGATGGGTCTTTATGTCTCTGTAAAAGCACAGTGATGAGGGGGAAAATATAGATGGAAAATGTAAGCTAAAAAGTAACAATTATAGGAAAAACTAAATATCATGCCTTTCAAATGATCATTTTTCTGCTTTTAAGCTACAGTTTGTCTAATATTACACCAGTGACTTTGCTGATGTATTAGCAAAAAGCTTGTTTTGCTTTCTTTTCTCGAGTGCCACCATTTTCTTGCTCTCATTCTCTTTCAGGCTGCCAGATCATCTGACTCAGCAATTGTATAACTCTCTCACCCAATTTAAAGAAACAGCAGCTATCTAGAGAACAGTGACTCCCCCAGTTGAAAATCTAATTGGTAAATGTCCAACATTGGACACTTTGAATTTTACTCCATGCAATTTACATACTGAATAGTCGAAGTTGAATATATTATATTTAACATTTAATTTTTAAAAGAAGCTTATTAAAACTTTCTTCCTAAATCACATGGTAAAGTTATCATTTTCTTCAAAAATAATTAGGAGGAGCTTAACAATAATAGGACACTTCAACTTCCATTATCTCATTTAATTATCACAATATCTTTATGTTTTAGATGTTTCATTTTTTCATTTCATAGATCTGGAGACTGAGGATCAGATAGGTTGCATGGCCTGCCAAAAGTCATTGACTGGTAATTCGTATATAGTTGAACTTGGTTGCCCATGGAGTGCTATACTATGTATATGGTTTCAGTTCCATCTCTTTTAGTTAATTATTCTTTTGAAAGTTGCTTAACCCCTTTGGGCCTCTGCTATACTCAAGCATCAGCCATATAAGTCACAGTAAATATTTATTGGTTGAAAAGAGGTTAACATCTTTCAAAAATTTATTTTTTGACCAAAATAAAACCAATGAAAAATTCTTATATGACTGTACGTATAAATTACTTATTCTTACCTTAATTTAAAAGCAATAAATGGGATACCTATTCACCAGCACAGGAACCACTTGAAGCATGCAGTTGAAAGATTACTTTCTTTAGCATTCACATGACCTGTGAGCAGATTCTATTTCCTTTACTTAATAGCTGTCATGGTACCAGAATGAAGTATGAGAAACTCTCAGTGCTTTCATGTTCTCATCTGTAAACCTGAGACCCTATGGTATTCAGGTAATAAGAGGTAGATAAAATAGTATGTGTGAAGATTCACTCTAAACTTTTAAACAGCATACGTTTGTCAGTTATTATAGTGCCTAACTAAACTATGCCCTTAAGAAAGCACATTAGTTTTTTACAGTAAATACCTACTTCATTATAATTTTTCAGTGTAGCTAGAAATTTCTAAACTCCACTTTAAAAATATACATATAATAAAGATGTACGTATTCAGACTCCTGGTATATTCCAAGATGTTAGGTAAAATCAGTGTAAATTTGCATACTTTTAGATTCACATCTGTACAGAAGCTCTATATGGTGGCCTTTAGGGTGTGCCTCTAAGCTCTTCTAGTATTCATAATCATGAAAGAAATATTAAATAGTAGGATATTGAAGAAAGACACAAAATACACTAAATATATGCTTTCTTAAGGCTAAATTGACTTGGGGGTTTTAAATCAGTACAGAGTAAACATACAGTATATTCTGTTATCACTGCCTTTTTGAAAAATTAATTATGGAAGTTATCATCTTAACTATGACAACACAAAAGATAAAACTCTACCCTCAAGTCAGAGACTCAAAGGAAAACATGAGTGGAAATGTTAAATCTGCATGTGAAAACTGCTAAAACATGAATAGGAAGCATTTACTTATTTAATCAAAGTTGATTACACTTCATCAAGAAGTGAATTCCCCTGAGGGGAGTTAAATCACATATCAGGTGAAGAATGTGATTTGAGGAAGAATGGTTTAACACAAGAAAATTTTCTTGCAATCTTTAATAATATCAGAGGGGAGATTGGCTTCAGAACTCTCCTAAGTTCAGGAAAGGACACAGAAAATTGAACATTAACAGTAAGACTATGGAGTCCCAAAAAAGCAGGCTACTTTTAAAGGATAGTTTTTTAGAGGGGCAAAAGGGGGACAACCATTCTCCATTTGATGAGGAAAGCTTCCATGTAGATGGTCCCCCTGAAATTAGAGTATCCTAAACCATTGTAAAACCTATCAGTAAACCATGAATACTAAACCTCCACTCTCGGGAGTGAAAACCGAATACAATATTATTTATCTGTAACTTTCAACATTATCTCAGAACTCTAACAGCACATACATACATCAGCAGCATAAGCAGAAATGAGATGTTATATATGCTTGTGTTAGCAATTAAAAAGGACAGCATGTTTGAGAGGGGAAAATCTGTCCCATCAAAAAGGAAAAAGAGGGAGGTTGTTTAGAGACAGAACATTTTGCAATTCGTCAGTTTTAACTGTAGTTTCCCCGTTGTACCTTCTACTTGAAATGCACTCCAAGCAGTGGAGGTGGGTAGCAATGAATGCAGAGGAAACACTGAACACGGTGACACTCTCCAGTGTCACTTCTCATGATTTAATGAGGGATTTTTTTTTTGAAATTCTTCTGTCATAACATGGGCAACTTTGTTACAAAGAAGCTGTTTTTTTCAGGAGGTTAGAATTCAGAGGTAGCATCACACCTTTTAGAAGAGAATTTGCTTGTTGAAATCACAGATACCTGCCAGAATGTACAGGAATTAATGAAAAATTACTCAAAATGACATTTATTTTGATGACCTAAATAAATAACTTGATAATAAATGTCATGTATATTCTCAAAAAATTAAAAAGCACCATTTATTGACAGCCTACCGTGCACCTGGATTTTTATATATCTGACATTCTCTATTCCTCACAGTAACCTTATGGGGTAAATTTTATTTTCCCCACTTTGTGAAGTGAGGAAATACAGGCTCAGAAAGTTTACATAACTTATTCAAGCCCACAGAGCTGGTAAATGAGAGGTCAGTTCTATCTGAGTTTAAAGACTAGGCTTGTCCCACTTGCATATGTGTCATTTCCAAAATTATGATTAAGGATATGGTTGGCATTTCCCACCACCCACATTAAGTCCAATTAAGTAGCTGTGGCCATAGAAAGAATGGAAAATGGAGAGAGGAACTGAGTTCAACAGTTACAGCAAACATTTATTAGCTGAGTAACCATAGCTACATAGTTCCTCAATATGTACCACTCCTCCATTTTGTTATCTATAAATCAAAATAGTGACTTTTAAAAAAGCAGTTTTGCAATATATTCAAGACCTTTCTACCCTTGAAAAACTACAATACTATTTTTAGTAGCAATTAGAAACACCTTAAATATCTGACAACAGGGACATCATTAAGTAAATTATAACTATTTTTCCAGTGGAATATGTTACAGCTGTTAAAAGTAGCATTTATGAAGTGTTTTTGGAGAAGTTTGGAAAATGCTCTAATAAGTTAGAAAAAGCTCATTTCAAAATTGCATAATATTCACAATGTAAAGATTAAGCAAAGAAAAAGAGGAAGTATTTCAAAATGTTAATAATTATTGCTTTGTATAGGGTAGTTTTTCATTTTCTATGTGCAGCTAATTCCTTAATTATTTTTACATATGTGAGCTTTAATCAGGAAAGCAAATCATTCAAAAATGAGGGGACTGAATTAAGTGACTTTCAGGAGACTTTGCGTGTCTTTAAGTTCCAAATTTCTATCACTATGTGTTACTACTGAAGAATAATCATAGAAGCACAGTAGTTTCTGAAAATGGAGAGTCAGTAATCTTGGCCCAGGTTTTGCAACTTGCTCTAAAGCACAATCCTCAAAGAAAAGGAAGCATTGATGGGTTGTCCACCACATACTGGATAAATTATCATTAGAAAAACAGATACTGTAGTAGGGAGAGTGAGGACCTCTCAAACAGAACTGAGAACCTTAAGTTTGAACTTTCTTATTTTCCGTATTACTTAAGCACTCTGAGCCTTTTGTTGTCCACATTATGAAGAAAGAATAATACTCTCTATCCCATGGGACAGCTGTAGAATTGTAAATTACACGTATAAAACTGCTTAATGCTTGTCACATAGTTGGGGTTCAAAAAATGATAGCCATTATTTTCTGGGCAACTTTTAATGAATTTTTTATTATCTATATTTCTTCCTGCCTATCCCCTCTAATTATGTTTATTACTTATTTTGTTCCTCAGGATGAGGCCAATTCTCAATATCTGTGCTGTACATAATATACATATATACCAAATATGTACATATAATATGTACATATATACATACTGTGCTAATGTTTTAGTGTTCTCAGCTGATCAAATAGCTACAAATAGGTATAAGTAATTCACCACAAGTAATTTATCAACATAAAAAACATTTACCAAAACGTTAGGGAATAATTGTTTTTATGAGCTGCAAAGATTCCTCATTTCACAAGCATACACCCTAGAGATATTTTAATAGTAAATTTCTTACATAGATTTAAAATCACATGTGTTTTGCACATAATTTAGAAAAGACACCTGCTATATAATAAGTAATGTACTTTTAAGTTTCCTTCAGAATATTCTTGGGAAGATGATAATAGGTACTGCTAATTCTACACCCAGTTAACATTTTGGAAACTAAGATTGGAAATTATGACATAACTATAATTATGCATTAAATCTACAAAACATCAAAGAATTTTGCATTTTGTACTCCTTGCTGAGATCCCATTTGAGCAGGAAGAGAAATTTTACAATAATTCTGAATGAGCGAAGATAGCATAGAGTTTCTAAAAGAGTACCTTCCTTATAGCAAATACTAAATAATTGTGCTCTATTGAATTTAATTAAATAGAGGATAGTAAAAGGGAGAAAGAAACATCCTCTGTCTTGAAACTTCTACAGATCTGCTCCCAGGGACACATTGTTTTTTCTTAGCAAATCTGTTTGGAAGTCTGCTCTACTTTCCCAGAGGTCTCCCTTTCATGCTGAAGCGATCTTTTTTCCTTGTAGAAAATAAATAATTAAATACCTTGCAATTATTTACCTAAGAAAGTACTTCTTTCCCATTTAAAATACTCTCACCACCCACACTGGACCTTGATTATCAGAATTTTTAATTTTTATCCGGGGCAGCTTCAGGAGCACTTTGGCACTTCAGGGCCAAACCACAATCTGTTTTTACATATTTGTGATTATGCCAATTTTGTAGATCAAGACATTGAAGCTAGAAAAAAAAAGTCATTTATTCAGGGTAACAAAGTAGGTGGTAGAGCTAGGCCAGGGACTCTAATTTCCTTGCATTATTGCTTTTCTAAATTAAAGGGATGCATGGAATTATTCCTCTATTGCCTTTGCCTTCAAATAATTATCTATTGCACCCAACATCCTATTCTAGAACTCATCTATGAAGGCTTAACACAGCTGTACCTAGGAACTCCATTACAGGGCATATGTCTTGCTCTCATAAGCTACTTCCTAAGGAATTCTCTTTAATTATGGGATTGTCTCCAGACTCTGAAAGCTTTTTTCCTGGTAACACAAGTGTGAGGTGTCATTTATCAGAATGCATCACCCCAGTCTTCCCTCTTCAAATGATTACTGTGGGCTCCACTCAAGAGCTCGTCCCAGTTGAATACCACCTTCCTCCTCCAGAGAAGCAAATATACTGATGGTTGTTACTAATACATGCTCTTGACTAAGAACCCTTCTTTCTTAATTAATATTGACAACTTTAAGCCCAGTGCCTGACATATAGTAGGTACTCAGTTACTCTTTTTCAAATACAGCTATGAATGATGATGATTCTAATAAAAGTAACTCTTATTTGTCTACTAGTTTTATTATGTTTATTTAATTCATTAGAAAGGCCATGCATATAGTACAAAATTCAAACAATACAAATCATGGAATGTGAAAAGTAAGTTACATGCCCATCCCAGTTCTTCATTTCCTTGCCTCACAGGTAACAGCTTTTCCTGTATCTCCCCAGAGATATTCTATGTATATTTTGTTTTTAACTCCAAGCTATATTTAAAACAATTATCTTTAATAATAATGTTAATATTGAAACTGATAAAGAAATATGTGTGTATTATCTCACTTCAAGTGTAAAGAATAGAACAAGAGAGAGCCCATTTTGAAAATTATGGACAATGAATCTAGAAATAATCTCAAAAAATTTCACAGTCAAAAAAATAGTTCATTAGATACATGAGAACTGTCACTTGGTCTCAGTGTAGAGCTATTGCCTCAACTCCTTTTATTTTCTTAACGAAATCATCTGCTTATCACATGAAATATGTGCATATCGTACCTTGCCAATCCCACAATGCCACGTCAGAACCAGAACCTAACTCTAGGACACTACTTTCTCAAGTATCTTTCTGTCTCTTTCTGGTAATACGTTGAATTAATATTCACATCTAGTATGACTAGTCTTTGATTTGTAGGGTTGCTGAAGTAGTAGCACCACTGCAGGGCTTTCTTTAAAGAAAGTAATCAAGTGTCCCTACTGTGTCATGAACCCTCAGTTGGGTTCTCCAGTCTGATTTTAAAAAACAAAACAAAATGCTTCTCTATCTGAGTCTTACTCCTCCCTACTCATAAGAGGTATTCCAAACCTTTACCATTCTCAAACTTCCTAACCCACCATCTTATTTTCACTCTGCAAACAAGCTAACCTCCTCATTCATGGAATGAAGTGCCTCAACTTCCTCCCCGTTCTGACCTTTTCTCCCTCCCAAATCTATGTATCTCTTGTGACAAAATCTATAACCACCACGGTACATTGTGTTCTATTTCTTCATTACTTTTGAGGGACCTCGGGTCCTCAAAAATATCCTATCTTACCTGTGTACTTCATTTTTATTCTCTTCTGACTTTCCCTTCTCTTCACTTGGCACTTGCCCTTCTAGGTATGTGTGTGCTCAGGTCTCTTCCACCTTTCATCTGCCTCACTTCATGGCATAGGGCCTTGAACTATCACAACCAAGCTATGAAAGAGTAGTCAACACAGTGTCCTCACTTCCTTGCCACCCCTTCTCCTAGTTTTTCTTTTGACTCTCTGAGGAGTCCTTCACAGGCTGTTTTTCACAAATAAGTCTAAACGAATTACTTTCAGTTTTCCTAAATCTCTATGCCTTTGCACATCCTCTTACCTCTGCCTAGAATATCTTTCTCCTTTTCCATCTTTAAACTCACATCGTTCTTCAAGACTGGGATCAGCTCTCAGCATCTAGGAAGTCTTTACCTACTAGAGACAAATGAGAATGAGTTTCGTCCCCTTTTCATTTTCTTGTATCATTCTGCACTTTATTTTGCTCTTCTAAGAGCATTACATGCCTCATTTAATCCCTAAACAACTGTTTGAGGCAAGTACAGTTATTATCTTAATCATGCAAATGAGAAAACAGAGGCCCAGACATGTTGAGTAACTGTGTTAAAAGTTAAAGAACCAATAAGTGAAACAGTTGAGGTTTGAACCCTGGCAGTCTGACTCTAGAGATATTATGTTTGACCTACTCCCCCCTACCCCATGTCTGCCCTTAGCATCTGAACTTGCTGAATGAATGAACAGGTGGTAGTCTTTTTTTGTTATAAGTCTGATCAGAATTAAGACAGGTTTAAATTTCACAGTATAGATTTTCAAAACTGCCATTGCATTGCAAATCTAAAAAAGAATGGCATTCTCAGGAAAGAGGAAAAGTAAGTGTGAGAATAATAATAACAATAACCAACAAACTTTAGTAAATTCTAGTAAATGTAGTAAATTTTTACATTGAAAGCTTTTGGACATACATTATCATATTTTATGGCCACATGAAATATATTATAATCTCATTTTGCACATAGGAAATCTGAGGCTGGCATAAGGAGCACCGAGATCCAGGACTGTATATTTTCATTCTTCTAGGGGTTTGCACCTCAGGTCGATATGTATGAGTAAACTGAGAGCGTGGTGGGTTCTTTAATAGAGAAACTAGGAAAGTTTTCCCACTATTATTAACTATTTATGTAAGATTTATAATAGATAATGGACTTCAATTTCTAGAGCAAAAGGGCCCCACCCAAGGAGGCCATAATCCTTCCAGAGCTCTACTGCAAGGTAAGACAGTGTATACATATCTAAAACTTGTTCTTGGTATTTCCAAAGCAGTCAACTTTTACACCTGTATATGATGCATCCAAATGTTGTTTTTTGTATGGTTGCATCTCCCATCTTCTTTACCAATAGCTATATATGTATTTCACAAGAGCTGAAAGAGTTCTTGATGTAGAAATCCATGGTAGAGTTTCAGAGAAATCCCTGAATTCCCTGAAAGTTTTATCTAGAAATACATGTGGAAGTGAACACATCTTTTTTAAAAATCGTTACATACTTTCTTTTTTGAGAAGAAGGTATTTCAACAGCCTCTTGAAGGAGCCTACTCTTCCCACTCTCCCACCCCCATTAAGAACCATTGTAGACCGGGCATGATGGCTCACACCTGTAGTCCCAGCACTTTGGGAGGCCGAGGTGAGTGGATCACGTGAGGTCAGGAGTTCGAGACCAGCCTGGCCAACATAGTGAAATCCCGTCTCTACTAATAATACAAAAATTAGCTGGGTGTAGCGGCATGCTCCTGTAATCCCAGCTACTCGGGAAGCTGAGGGAGGAGAATCGCTTGAACCCGGGAGGTGGAGGTTGCAGTGAGCTGAGATCATGCCATTGCATTCCAGACTGGGCAACAGAGCGAAACTCCATCTCCTAAAACAAACAAAACATTGTATTAGTGATGGATATGTGTTCCCTCCCTCCCATCCTGGCAACCACTCTTTCTTCCTCCTCCATCATAAAATATCTTAAGCTAAATTAAAAGAATTTTATTTATCGATAGTTTGAATTTTCCATATCATTGCTACACAGCTAAATGAGAGGTACCCTGAGGAAAATATAAATGGCACAGTAATGCATTGTAGATTTTAATAACATACTTGACATCCCAAATTGTTTCCATTGGCTTCATTTTAAAAACTACATGTTTTAACATCAAGCAGACACTAAAAGTACAAGATATACTGGGTCTACAAGGTTTAAGTCAACCAGGGATTGAAATATAACTTTTAAACAGAGCTGGATTATCCAGTAGGCAGGTTAAGCATGTGCTTAAGGCATCAGCAAAGTCTGAGCAATCCATTTTTAAAAAACGTAATATATGTTTTTGAAAAGCTTAAAAAGTAATAGTCACAAGAAAAATTAGAACTTTTACCTCCTAGCACTTGTTATCCTCTTTAGTGCTGTTTAACTTTTCTTTATAAGTGAGGGTGGTGGAGGGGCCCATAATCTTTTCAGGGAGTAAGGTCTTCTTGATCTTTCTTTCTTTCTTTCTTTCTTTTTTGTTTTGTTTTTGTTTTTGTTTTTGTTTTCTTGAGACCGAGTTTCGCTCTTGTGCCGCCTCCTAGGTTCAAGCGATTTTCCTACATCAGCCTCCCAGTAGCTGGGATTACAGGCATGCGCCACCAAGCCCAGCTAATTTTGTATTTTTTAGTAGAGACAGGGTCAGGCTTGTCTCGAACTCCTGACCTCAGGTAATCCTCCTGTCTCAGTCTCCCAGAATGCTGGGATTATAGGCGTGAGCCACTGCGTCCAGCCTTTCCTTTTATATAATAGTGATAATTCTATCCAAAGCTTTTTTTTTTTTTTTTTTTTTTTTGAGTCAGAGTCTCATTCTGTCACCCAGGCTGGAGGGCAGTGGCGCCATCTCGGCTCACGGCAACCTCTACCTCCTGGGTTCAAGCGATTCTCCTGCCTCAGCCTCCTGAGTAGCTGGAATTACACACGTGCGCCACCACGCCCGGCTAATTTTTGTAATTTTTGTATTTTTAGTAGAGATGGCCAAAGCTGGCCTCGAACTCCTGACCTCAGGTGGTCTGCCCGCCTCAGCTTTTACAGGCGTGAGCCACCGCGTCCGGCTCCAAAGCATTTTCTTTCTATGCCTCAAAACAAGATTGCAAGCCAATCCTCAAAACGGATAATTCAAGAGCTAACCGGTATTAGCTTAGGATGTGTGGCAGTGTTCTTAAGGCTTATATGTATTAATATATAGCAATTCGTTTAAACTCACAGCAACCCCTGTAAAGCAGGGGGTACTCATATTCCCTTCCCCCTTTATAACTAAGAAAAATGCAAGGTATTTTCAGTAGGAAAGAGAAATGTGTGGAGTGTGAAGGAGACAGGATAGTGTGTAAAGCTGGTCTTTGGATCACTGTGCAACTCTGCCTCTAGAACACTGAGCACTTTTTCTGGTCTAGGAATTACGACTTTGAGAATGTAGTCCGTCCTTCCAATGACTCCATCCCCATTTTCCTATCTGCCTACAGGCAGAATTCTCCCCCGTATTAAATAAACCTCATCTTTTCAGAGTCTGCTCTTATACCAGGCAATGTACACGTCTGAGAAACCCTTGCCCCAGACAGCCATTTTACACGTAGCAGGGGAAGGGCTGGAGAAGGAGAGGGCAGGCCAACCCTCCAAAAGGAATCCTTTGAACTAGGTTTCTGACTTAGTGAACCCCGCGCTCTCGAAAATCAAGGGTTGAGGGGGTAGGGGAACGCTTTCTAGTCGTACAGGTGATTTCGATTCCCGGTGGGGCTCTCACAACTAGGAAAGAATAGTTTTGCTTTTTCTTATGATAAAAAGAAGAAGCCATACTTTCCCTATGACACCAAACACCCCGATTCAATTTGGCAGTTAGGAAGGTTGTACCGCGGAGGAAGGAAACGGGGCGGGGGGCGGGGGGGAATTTCTTTTTTTCTTTTTAACCGAGTGAACGCACTCGAACGCGCCTTTGCTGGCAGGCGGGGGAGCGCGGCTGGGTGCAGGGAGGACGGAGGGCGGTGTTGGGGGCAGGTGAGGAGGAGCCCAGTCCTCCTTCCTTGCCAACGCTGACCCTGGCGCGGGCTGCTTCCGGTTGGTGCCCCCGGGGGAGGCCCACCCTGCGGCGACTTCAGGGGTGCCACATTCTCTACGTGCTCGGAGTTAATAGCACCTCCTCCAAGCACTCGCGAACGGCGCCAGCCTACCTGGAAAGATACCGCAATCCCTCCAGAGGAGCCGAGGGACGGAGTCCGAGGGGGCTCTTCCGCCAGCACCGGAGGAAGAAAGAGGAGGGGCTGGCTGGTCACCAGAGGGTGGGGCGGCCGCGTGCACTTGGCCGCTGCGGAGAGTGGGAGAGCAGGGAGCGAGCGGCGGGGAGCAGCATGGAGCCTTCGGCGGACTGGCTGGCCACGGCTGCGGCCCGGGGTCGGGTACAGGAGGTGCGGGCGCTGCTCGAGGCGGGGGCGCTGCCCAACGCACCGAATAGTTACGGTCGGAGGCCGATCCAGGTGGGTGGAGGGTCTGCAGCGGGAGCAGGGGATGGCGGGCGACTCTGGAGGACGAATTTTGCAGAGGAATCGGAATCAGGTAGCGCTTTGAGTCTGGAAAAAGGGGAGGCTTCCTGGGGAATTTTCAGAAGGGGTTTGTAATCACAGACCTCCTCCTGGCGAAGCCCTGGGGCTTGGGAAGCCAAGGAAGGAATGAGGAGGCACGCGCGTGCAAATCTCTCGAATGCTGTGAAGATCTGAAGGGGGGAACATATTTGTATTAGATGGAAGTATGCTCTATCAGATACAAAACTTACGAAGGTTTGAGATAAAACGGAAGTCTTAAAGAAATGTAAGATGTGCTGGGACTACTTAGCCCCCAATTCACAGATGGCTGGATGGAGTTTATCTTTCTTACTAGTAGGGATTATCAGTGGAAATCTGTGGTGTATGTTGGAATAAATATAGAATATAAATTTCTGATCGAAATTATTCAGAAGCGGCCGGGCGCAGTGCCTCACGCCTTGTAATCCCATCACTTTGGGAGCTCAAGGAGCGGGGGGATCACCTGAGAGTTGGAGACCAGCCTGGCCAACAGGTGAAACCCTGCCTCTACTAAAAATACAAAAATTAGCCGGGGGTGGTGGCAGGCGCTTGTAATCCCAGCTACTCGGGAGGTTGAGGCAGGAGAATCGCTTGAACCCGGGAAGCTGAGGTTGCAGTAAACAGCGAGAGGGAGCCACTTCACTCCAGCCTGGGTGACAGAGTGAGACTCTGTCGAAAGAAAGAAAGAGAGAGAGAGAGAAAGAGAGAGATTTAAAAAAAGCATTCAGAAGCAACTACATATTGTGTTTATTTTTAACTGAGTAGGGCAAATAAATACATGTTTGCTGTAGGAACTTAGGAAATAATGAGCTACATTCATGTGATCGTGCCAGAAGTAAGATGTAGTTACCATTTTGGGAATATCTGCTAATATTTTTGCTGTTTTGCTATCTTTAGCTTACTTGATATAGTTTATTTTGTGATAGAGTTTTCAATTCCTCATTTTTGAACAGTGGTGTTTCTCCTCTCCCTACTCCGGTTTTGTGAGGGAGTTAGGGGATGATTTAAAAGTAATTAATGCATGGGTAACTTAGCATCTCTAAAATTTTGCCAACAGCTTGGACTCGGGGGTTTGGCTATGTAGTCCTAAAATATCTTAGAAGAGACCTTATTTGTTTAAAAACAAAAAGGAAAAAGAAAAGTGGATAGTTTTGACAGTTTTTAATGGGGAAGGGAGAAGAACATGTAGAAAAGGGGAAATGATGTTGGCTTAGAATCCTAACTACATTGGTGTTTAATATAGGAATACTTATTTGAATAATATTTTTAAATACTAAATTCATATCAATTTATTACCAAATGGGTTTAAGCATCCTACACATTTTAATTTGATGAATTCATTTTCTTTTGCTTTGGATTTCTATTATGATTTAAATATTTACATATGGATTACTTTTTAGATTTTTCATTCTATGAAATATAATAAAAACCTTTAAGGCTAGTTTTATGACCAAGACGAAGAGAACTTCCGTGAATACACAGAACAATAAATATACTGCAACATTTTGTCTTTCTTTTTGTAGCTGCAATTTGGTTTGCTTATACTTTCTCTTTGTCTCTTTGAAAAGTAAGTCAGTTTCACTTTCTCAGGACAGGATTTAATAACCATAATATAATTTAGTATAATTCCTTGATTTAGGCAAATTATGCAATTTGTGTTTGGTATGAAATGTACCTAAAAATAAGTAATTCCTCTTTAACACCACCATCCTCAAGCTAATATAACAAATAACAGTTATCCTAAAATAAATTGTCTACTTCCACCATGCAACACTCAAATTTTAAGGTTGCTATGACTGCAGACAGTATTTTAAAATTCCTCTCTGGAAATGGCTTTGTTTCCAAGATGATTTAGGAACCAAAAAGGTGACCATCTCTTGTTTAATGAACTCTCAAATCATAAACCTGGGAAGCCTTTTCGTTTCCTACTGCTGCTGTTACAAATTATCACAAATGTGTTAGCTAAAACAAGCAAAAATTATTATTTTACAGTACAGTCCTAGAGATCAGAAGTCAAAAATGGGTCCACAGGGTTTCATTCCTTTTGGAAACTCTAAGGGACAATCTGTTTCCTTGTCTTTTCCAGTTTCTAGTGACCGTCAAATTCCTTGGCTCATAGTCCCTGTATTTTCTCTGTGGCCTGTGCTTCCATTCTTTTATCTTCTCTCTGACTGTGACCCTCTAATAAAAACACTTGGGGTTATATTGGGCCCACCCTGAAAATTCTGGATAATCTCCCTCGAGACCATTACTTAAATCACATCTGCAAAACCTCTTTTGCCACATAAGTTAATAAATTAACAGTTTTTGAGCATCAGGGCACAGACATTTGTAGGGGGGGCATTATTCAACCTACCACAGGAAGGAATTTTAGGGCTAATTAGTCTAGCCTTCTAATTTTATACTTGAAGAAATTGAATTTTTGGAATTGGAGAGCATTATGCTAAATGAAATAAGCCAAACACAGAAAGACAAATATCACATGTTCTCACTTATCTGTGAAATATAAAACAATTACATTCTTAGAAGTAAAGAGTAGAATGGTGGTTGCTGGAGCTGGGGGGGTGGGAGGAATGGGGAGTGGTAATCAAGATACAAAGCCTCAGTTAAGATGGGAGAAATAAGTTAGATTTTTTTTTGAGATGTGTTTCACAGCATGATGAATATAGCTAAATAGTAAATCCCAAATGCTGTCATTTGACAAAAATGTCAAATATTTGAGATGATGGATGGGTTAATTAGCTTGACTTAATTCCACATTGTGTTCAAAGATCATAACTTCATATTGTACCACATAAATATATATAACTGTACTATGCCAATATATAATTTTAAAACTAATTTAATGAAAAAGAAATTGAAGTTCAACATTCCCAGAAACTAAGGGTAACTTAAAAGTTTTGTGAGAAAAACAAACAAGTTTTCTCTTTTTAACTATTACCACATTCTGCGTTTGGATATACAGCAGTGAACCAAAAAAAAAAAAAAAAAATCTCCAGGCCTAACATAATTTCAGGAAGAAATTTCAGTAGTTTCATCTCAAGGGAAATACAGGAAGTTAGACTGGAGTAAAAGTCAGTTTGTCCCTGCCCCTTTGCTATTTTGCCCGTGCCTCTGCCTGTGGTGACAGCTCCGTAGAAGTTCGGAGGTTATAGTGGAATTCAATGTGTACTGAAGAATGGATAGAGAACTCGAGAAGGAAATTGGAAACTGGAAGCAAATGTAGGGGTAATTAGACACCTGTGGCTTGTGTGGGGGTCTGCTTGGCGGTGAGGGGGCTTCACACAAGCTTCCTTTCCATCATGCCGGCCCCTACCCTGGCTCTGACCACTCTGCTCTCTCTGGCAGGTCATGATGATGGGCAGCGCCCGCGTGGCGGAGCTGCTGCTGCTTCACGGCGCAGAGCCCAACTGCGCCGACCCCGCCACTCTCAGCCGGCCCGTGCACGACGCTGCCCGGGAGGGCTTCCTGGACACGCTGGCGGTGCTGCACCGGGCCGGGGCGCAGCTGGACGTACGCGATGCCTGGGGCCGTCTGCCCGTGGACCTGGCTGAGGAGCGGGGCCATCGCGATGTCGCACGGTACCTGCGCGCGGCTGCGGGGGGCACCAGAGGCAGTAGCCACGCCCGCATAGATGCCGCGGAAGGTCCCTCAGGTGAGGACTGATGATGTAAGGATTTGTACCCGGAGAGCTTCCAAAGCTCAGACCATTCATTTTCTAGCACAGAAAGTTCAGCCCGGGAGACCTGCCTTGGGTCTTGCTTCAGCTCACGTGCCAATCCATGGGAGGGCCTGAGTCTCCCGATCGCTCTGCCCCGCCAGAGCGGCAAATGGGAAATAATCCCGACATGAACTTGCGCACGTGAAAGCCAATTCTGTACATTATACTTCCCAAAGCATACCTACCCTCTCCTAGTTTGAGGCCTAGACTGCGGAGCAATGAAGACTCAGGAGGCTAGAGGTCTAGTGCCCCCTCTTCCTCCAAACTAGGGCCAGTTGCATCCACTTACCAGGTCTGTTTCCTCATTTGCATACCAAGCTGGCTGGACCAACCCCAGGATTTCCAAACCCAATTATGCGTGGCATCATCTGAAGATCTCTCAGTCTCGGCTCTTCTGCACAACTCAACTAATCTGACCCTCCGCTTTATTGCGGTAGAATTTTCCAGAGCTGCCCCAGGGGATTCTGAGGGCAACAGGACCAAGACTTCGCTGACCCTGGCAGTCTGTACCGGAGTTTGCAGCACTCTGGCAGACAGAGGCCCTCTCCTTTCCCTCTTAAACTTGTGCAAGAGATCGCTGAGAGATGAAGATAAAATTGTGGTCCTCCTTGCCCCTGCCTTTCCTTTTTTGCGATCTCAAAACATCCTCCCTCCGCCCCCATTCCGTGACCCCAGTTCCTTACCCCCACAGCTGTCTGCTGAAAGTGCCAACATTTCTCAATTGTTTCTGGAGGAGGAACACTTTTTTAAAAAACAAAATAGATATATTAAGCAATACACGGGAATTAACACGAATATTTAAGGTAAAACATGACCTTGAAGATTCTGAACTCCGCCTTATTTTGGCCCAAAACGGGGCAGTGGGCTCCCTGGGCCATAGGGGAGCCGGAGAGGACGGGGTGGAGAGTTATCTCTAAGCCCTCTGCTTGGAGATGCTGTAAATACAGAACGCAAAATCACCTTTGAAGTTAAAGACGCGAAGTTCTTCTTTACTCGGCCTCTGCTCCCCACCAGTTCCCTCCAGTTACAGCTAGCATCCAGGTCCTGGTGAAGAAGGAGACTTCGCCTCCAGTTACAACTAGCATCCGGTCCCGATTTAGAAGGAGTTGCCAATTACAGCGTGGTTCCAGGGCTGAGCAAAAAGCTGGAGGAGCCAAATGGGAGAGGGAGTAAAACTATCGAATTGGGCCACAAGCAAATGAATAAATTGAACGACTCAACCAAACCGAAGATATTTAATCCAGGCACACAAGTCTTTCATTTCTTCCTTCCTCCCTTCCTTCTCTTACTCCCCAACATTCCCTCTTCAAGCACAATTAATTACATGGTTAGATTCTACTGCGTGGTCAGCCCTGTTCTAGGTGGTGGGCACGCCAAGGTGAATGAGACCAAACAAGAGTCTTGCCCTCATGGGGTTTACATTTGGAGACAGGGTCGATCTATTGCCCAGCCTGGAGTGCATGGCGCGATCACAGCTCACTGCAGCCTCAGCCTCCCTGGCTCAAGGGGTTCTCCCACCTCAGTCTCCCGACTAGCTGGGGCCACAGGTGCGCGCCACGATGCCTGTTTTTGTTTTTTTGTTTGTTTTTGTTTTTGTTGTTTTTAATAGAGACAAGGGTTCACCCCGTTGTCTGCGCTCAAGCGATCCTCCCCCCTCCTCCTCCTGAAGTACTGGGATTACAGTCCCAAGCTATCGTGCCCGACCTGGGAAATAGACGTTAAGCAAGATAACAACCTATTTTCAGAGAGCGAGTTTATAAAACCAATGCAATGGGTAAATATGAAGTGTGAATAGGAGGAGAAAATAAAGAGTGGTCGGAGAATCTAATGAAAGCTAGGGAGAAAGAAACTCTCAAGTGCAAATGCTGCCTCAGGAATAAACATAAAAAGAGACTCTCAAGTGCAAATGCTGCCCCAGGAATAAAATAAATTTGAGACTCTCAAGTGTAAATGCTGCCTCGGGAGAACCGAACGGCGAGCTAGAGCCCGTACACAACGAGATTAGAGAGAAAGGCAGAAGCCAGATCATATGAATAAATGAGCATCCATTTTGTTTCAGAAATGATAGGAAACCATTTGTGGGTTTGTAGAAGCAGGCATGCGTAGGGAAGCTACGGGATTCAGCCGAGGAGCGCCAGAGCCTGAGGCGCTCTTTGGTTATCGCTAGCTGGCTGGCTCACTCCGCACCAGGTGCAAAAGATGCCTGGGAAGGCGGGAAGGGAAAGGCCACATCTTCTCGCCTTTGCATGGTGAGCAACCACTGACACTCATTACATAACACTCGTTTTCTTCTTGCAACCCCGCGGGCCGAGCGGTCGCACTTTCTCTGCCCTTGACCCGGCGGACCTGGAGCGCTTGAGCGGTCGGCGCGCCTGGAGCAGCCAGGCGGGCAGTGGACTCGCTGCTGGACCAGGAAGGTGTGGGAGAGCGGTGGCGGCGGGTACATGCACGTGAAGCCATTGCGAGAACCTTGTCCATAAGTACTTCAATGCCGGTAGGGACGGCAAGAGAGGAGGGAGGGATGCGCCACACATCTTTGACCTCTGGTTTCTAACGCCTGTTTTCTTTCTGCCCTCCGCAGGCATCCCCGATTGAAAGAACCACCGAGGCTCTGAGACACCTTCGGAAACTTAGATCATCAATCACCGAAGGTCCTACAGGGCCACAACTGCCCCCACCACAATCCACCCCGCTTTCGTAGTTTTAATTTAGAAAATAGAGCTTTTAAAAATGACCTGCCTTTTAAAGTAGATATACGCCTTCCCCCACTACCGTAAATTTCCATTTATGTCATCTTTTATATATTGTTATAAAAATGTAAAAAAGAAAAACACCGCTTCTGCCTTTTCACTGTGTTGGAGTTATCGGGAGTGAGTACTCACGCCCTAAGCGCACATTTATGTGAGAACTTCTTGCGAGCCTCGGAGCCTGAGGAAGCTGTCGACTTCATTACAGGCTTTTGTGAACTAGGGAAGCTCAGACGGGTTACTGGCTTCTCATGAGTCACATTGCTAGCAAATGGCAGAACCAAAGCTCAAATAAAAATAATTTTCATTCATTCACTTATTGTCAACATTTATTGAGCACCTGTTACAACAATTTCATTGCATGGAATACAGCATCATTTCTGACACTGTTGTTTCATGTATCTCTTAGAAAAACGCTGCTGTTAGACATCCAACACTATCTTGAGATGATAAAATATCAAAAGCCGTGTCTCAGAATGGATGAAATGCGGTTAAAATGATGAATAGAAACTAGGGCGACCTCATATCGATAGATTCGCACATCTGGAGATCCGTATTTATCCGACTTCCAGTTCCAAATCACGCGAGGTTTGGGATGTTTTGCTCAGTAGGCCTCAGCCAGGTAACTGAATCCAGCTAAACCTGGCCCACAGTCTGGGAATCCGACTGCCCGCGTTCCGAGACCCCCAGGCAGGGGTTCCAGAGGGATGTGAGGTTGCGAATGACTGCCGCCAAACCGGAAGGAACTCTGCAGGTCTCTGCCACAGTGGGATTGTGGCAGGCAAGCGGCTCAGACTTCACTGGGGTTGGGAAATGCTCCTGTCCACGCTGCCTCATCCCATGCTGGAGCACCGCGCCTCTATTTTTTTTTTTTTTTTTTTTAGGTACATGCCACATAACATAAAACTAAAACTTTTAAAGAGTAGAATTCAGTGGCATTTAGAACAATGTTATGCAACCATCACTTACGTAGCCCGAAACATTTTCGTCAACTGCATAGGAGGCCCCATTAAGCATACCTGTTAAACCCTTCTTGCCTCCAGCCCCTGGCAACTACAAATCTCCTTTTGTCTCTATTTTGAATATTTCTTATAAATGGGATCATACAATATGTGACCTTCCGTGTCTGGCTTTTTCACCAAGTGTAGTGTTTGAGGAGTTCATTCCTGCAGCAGCGTGTATCAGTATTTCATTTCATTTTATGGCTGAACATATTCCATTGCATGAATATACTGGAAATTGCTCATCTACCCATCCACTCATCCAGTGATGAACATCGAGTTGTTTTTTGGCTTAAATTTATTCATAGTGTTCTCATATAAATACAAATATATAATAATAATTATTATTATTATTATTTATTACATTATATGTTTATATTTTATTGTATTATAACATAATTTTATAATATTATTATACTATGATAACAGACCGACTCCTATGGTCTGTCGGTGTGCTCTTCCACTGGCGTGCTCCCTTCCGCTGGGGTGCCCAGCTACACGTCCAGTTCCTCCGATGAATTCCTCTGGACGTACTGCTGCTTGTGTGTCTGCCTGCTAGGGTCTCAGGGTTTTCACAGACAAAGGATGGGGGCGTGGCGGACCAGGGTGGTCTTGGGATATGCAACATTTGGGCCTGTCCTCACCTAGGTCCAGCGGGGACCGGTCTTCGTCTACCCAACACTTCCCTGCACCTCTTCCCTATCACTGTGTTTCAATTACCTTTGTCTGGGTTCAGCACTCCCTTGGTTGCTGTAAACTTTCTTACTGTTTCCCTGAGTTCCCACGAAGTCAATTCTGGCAGCTTTTGCTTATTTCTCTGTGTTTCTATATAGGAATGGACCCTACGAGCTCACTACTGTGCCACTTTCGCTATTATCTTTTGTTGTTGTTCAATTTGTGTTTTAAGGCAGGAAGGTCAAATGCTTCTGATGTGCCAATTTCCTGCCTCCATATATCTCCTGTGTCTGGTACTCAGTGCCCATGCCCGGCATCCTTACTTTCTGGGCATCCGTCTGTCAACACTTCTCTGAAGCTCGCTAGCTCTGCCACTCAGCTGTCCCCCTGAAAAATTCCTCCACCTCCCCCCGCAACTGTAGGAAGCTCACCGTCCTCCTTACCCTTCCTCAACCCCACTCCTATTCTCTCCCTTTTTTCCCCTTCCACCCCCATTTCCCCGACTTCTGCTGGGGGTGGGAGGGATAACCGGTTCGAAGACATTCCCCTCCCCCTCGCCGCTTCTCGGGCGATTGCTGGTTCGCAGTCCTACGCTCCACTCGCCAGCAGGCTCCGCTGTGGTGTGAGCACCTCAGGGAGCGCAAAGGCGTCCGCTTTGAGGCACCGGACCTCAGGCCAGGCAGAGCCTATCTCCGGGACCCTTTTATGGAGATCTGCTGTTAAAGCTGCCACGCGTTTCCCGAGCACACCGAGCACACGCATACTGAGCCTGACGACTCCAGGGAGGGACGTGCTCCGGAACCGAGGACTAGACCCAGGTCCCAGAACTATCGGAGGCCGCAGTAACCTCCGAAGCGGGCTAAGAGACTCGGGTGGGCTTTCTCCAGTGAAAAAAAAACAGAAGCCAGAGGGGAAGGGTGGATGGAGCAGGAAAGAAGGACAGGTTCTAAGCATGGCTGTTCAAGGCCCTGAGGCTGCAGAATTGAATGCGGGACTGCAGTTTGGAGGCCAGGGCTTTCCATAACCACGGACGAAAGAAACCTCCGAACCAACCGACTGAGCGCCTGCGCTGTGGAGCAGAGGGGGAATAAAAGGCTCTGCCGACCGAAACCTGTAAAAGCTTCCTTTGGGGCGCGCGCCAGGAGGTTGGCGAGGCCCAGGCGCGCCCGGGATGCGGCGACCAGCCTTTCCCTTGGCCGGGCCGCCAGCACCAAAACTCGCTGGGATCCTCCCTGGGGCCCACGCCAGTGCCGTACACCCGAGGTACTCTGGATGCGGCCAGGTGGGAGGTTCCTCACTTCACCTCCACCTCCTTCCAGATCTCACGTGCCTTATTTACGTAATCAAGTTCAGGAAATAGCAGGAAGAACTTTTTTTTTTTTTTTTTTGAAACGGAGTCTTTCTCTGTCGCCAAAGCTGTAGTGCAGTGGTGCGATCTCGGCTCACTGCAACCTCTGCCTCCTGCGTTCAAGCGATTCTCCTGCCTCAGCCTCCTGAGTAGCTGGCATTACAGGCGCCCGCCACAACACCTGGCTAGTTTTTGTATCTTTAGTAGAGACGGATTCTCACCATTTTGGCCAGGCTGATCTCGAACTCCTGACCTCAAGTGGTCCGTCCTCTTCGACCTCCCAAAGTGTTGGGATTACAGGCGTTAGCCACTGTGTCGGTCCAGAAAAACACATTTAAAAACTACAGATTGATATCCTTGTTGAACATTCATGCTAAAATCCTTAACAAAATACTAGCTAACAGAATCCAACAATATATCAAAAAAAATCCACCATGACATGATCAAGTGAGTTTCACTCCAGGAATGTAGGGATGGTTTAACATATACCAGTCAATAAATGTGATACACCACGAAAACAGAATTAAAAACGAAAAATCAAATGATCATCTCAATAGATGCAGAAAAAGCATTTGACAAAATTCAGCATCCCGTTATGATTAAAACTCTCAGCAAAATTGGCATACAAGGGACATACCTTAATGTAATAAAAGCCATCTATGAAAAGCCACAGCCAACATAATATTGAATGGGAAAAGTTGAAAGCATTTCCTCTGAGAACTGGAACAAGGATGCCCACTCTCACCACTCCTCTTCAACTTCCAGTCCTAGCCAGAGCAATCAGACAAGAGAGAAAAATAAAGGGTATCCAAATTGGTAAAAAGGAAGTCAAACTGTCACTGTTTGCTGACGATGATTGTTTACCTTGAAAACCTTAAGGACTCCTGCAGAAAGCTACTGGAATTGATAAAAGAATTCAGCAAAGTTCCTGGATACAAGATTAATGTACACAAATCAGTAGCTCTTCTATACACAAACAGCAACAAAGCAGAAAATCAAATCAAGAACTTAACCCCTTTTACAATAGTGGCTAAAATAAATAAAATAAAATAAAATCAAGTACTTAGGAATATGCCTTACCAAGGAGTCAAAAGACTCCTACAAGAAAAACTACAAAACACTGCTGAAAGAAATCACAGACAGCATACAAATGGAAACATATCCCATGCTCATGGATGAGTAGAATCAATATTGGGAAAATGACCATACTGCCAAAAAAGTCTACAAATTCAATGCAATCCCCATCAAAATGCCACCATCATTCTTCACAGAATTAGAAAAAACAATTCTAAAATTCATATAAAACCAAAAAAGAGCCCACATAGCCAAAGTAAGACTAAGCAAAAAGAACAAATGTGGAGGCATCATGCTTCCTGATTTCAAATTTTACTATAAAGGCATAGTTACCAAAACAGCATGGTACTAGTATAAAAATAGGCACATAGACTGATGGAACAGAATAGAGAACTCAGAAATAAACCCAAATACTTACAGCCAACTGATCTTTGACACAGCAAACAAAAATATGAAATGGGGAAAGGACACCATTTTAAACAAATGATGTTGGGATAACTGGCTAGCCACATGTAGGAGGATGAAACTGGATCCTCATCTCTCACCTTATACAAAAATCAACTCATGATGGATTAAGGACATAAACCTATGACCTGAAACTACAAAAATTCTAGATGATAATATGGGAAAAAGCCTTCTAGACATTGACTAGACAAGGATTTCATGACCAAGAACCAAAATGCAAATGCAATAAAATCAAAGGTAAATAGCTGGGACATAATTAAACTAAAGAGTTTTTCCACAGCAAAAGAAACAGTCAGCAGAGAAAATAGACAACCCTCAGAGTGGGAGAAAACCTTCACAATCTAAGCATCTGACAAAGGACTAATATCCAGAATCTACAATGAACTCAAACAAATATGTAAAAAAAAACAAACAATTCCATTAAAAAGTGGGCTAAGGACATGATAAGACAATTCTCAAAAAAAGATATACAAGTGACCAACAAAATGCTCAACATCACTAATGATCAGAGAAATGCAAATCAAAATCACAACGCGATACTCCTGCGAGAATGGCCATAATCAAAAATTCAAAAAACAGTAGATGTTGGCGTGGGTGTGGTGAGTAGGGAACACCTTTACACCACTGGTGGGAATATAAACTAGTACAGCCACTGTGGAAAACTGTGGAGATTGCTTAAAGAACTAACAGTAGAACTACCATTTGATCCAGCAATCCCACTACTGGGTTTCTACCCAAAGGAAAAGAAGTCATTATTTGGAAAAGATACTTGCACATGCATGTTTACAGCAGCATAATTCACAATAGCAAAATCGTGGAACCAACCCAAAAGCCCATCAATCAATGAGTGGATAAAGAAACTGTGGTATACATATAATGGAATACTACACAGCCATAAAAAGGAATGAATTAACAGCATTTGCAGTGGCCTGGATGAGAATAGAGACTATTATTCTAAGTGAAGTAACTCAGGAATGGAAAACCAAGCATTGTATGTTCTCACTGATATGTGGGAGCTAAGCTATGAGGATGCAAAGGCATAATAATGATACAATGGACTTTGGAGACTTAGGGGGAAGAGAGTGAGGGGTGAGGGATAAAAGACTACAAATGTATCCTGCTCAGGTGAAGGGTGCACCAAAATCTCACAAATCACCGATAAAGAACTTACTCAGGTAACCAAATACCACCTGTACCCCAATAACTTATGGAAAAATAAATAAATAAATAAATAAATGGGCAGCATTTGCTACCCTTTGAAATTGGAAAAAGTAGAACAAAATAAATGAATACATCATCATTTCCCTTTTCCACTATTTGAACTTTTCTTTGAGTGAGTTGTCTTACATTTCAGTAGTTTTCCAAATTCTCAACTGTCTCTCAAATATCTCTCAAAAATCATAATTGACTGTTGCTACAATTCTATCTATAGACTGTTTGGTCTTAGAGAACTTTTTCTCTAGGGAATAGAAGCCAAAGAACAGATCAGAGGATATTGCTGTTACATTTTCTGTCTCTGGATTACTATTTGAGATTATTTAAGTTGTTACTTCCATTAATATCTTTAAGGCATTTCTGAAGAAATTGAAAATAAGCATTGCCAAATCCCTGTCTCCATTCAGAAGGATAATGTAGCTGCCCCAAAGCCTGTTTGCACTCATTAAGAAAAAAAAGATATATGAAATCTGGAAGGAAGTAATGCACAGAGCTCTAACTCTGTAAGAAATATTCTCATTCCTTACTTCATTCAAGAAATACTCAGAGGCCACCTACTGTGTGCCAGGTACTGTGCTAGGTAATAACAGCAAAGGACTAAACATCTATCTCAAAGGGAAGATAAAACAAAAGTAGTAAGTACTGGCGTTGTTCATAAACTTTTCAATGTTCTGTTCTAGATGCTGCCTTCTGAAAGAGTCTTCCCCATGGCATGGAGAAAAATTTATTAACAGACCAAATCCCTCTGTTCCACTAACTAAGACGAGGCTTCGGGATTTGGTAAAGAGTGCCAAAAAGACTTAAAAAGCAAATTGGGCTGGGCGCAGTGGTGCATGCCTGTAATCCCAGCACTTTGTAAGGCAGAGGCGGGTGGATCACACGAGGTCAGGAGTTCAAGACCAGCCTGATTAATATGGTGAAACCCCATTTCTACTAAAAACACAAAAATCAGCCGGGAGTGGTGTCACTTGCCTGTAATTGCAGCTACTCCAGAGGCAGAGGCAGGAGACTCGCTTGAACCTGGGGGGTGGAGGTTGCAATGAGCAGATACTGCAGTAACGCACTCCAGCCTAGGTAACAAGAGTGAAACTCCATCTCAAAAAAAAAAAAAAAAAAAAAAAAAATTGAATAGCTCTACCTAGAAAAAGCTGGGGATAAGTATTTTCTCATAATTGGAGGTGGGGAGAAAGAGAAATATTACTCTCCCAATTATAAATCATTTAATAAAATAATTTTTGATGTTAATGACTTAAGTGAGAACACTATTGATACAGATGAGATTTGAAGTTAGCAGCCCAGGAAGTAAATTTTAGGATCCTTCTACCTGTCAACCTCTAAGTCATCAAGACTGATTAACTCCTATCTTCTTTTAAAGCTAATGTTAAAGCTAATGTAACATGTAGAATGTTTTTATTAATTGCCGTACTTTCAAGCTTTAGATACGAATAGTAAAGCAAAACAGATTTGACCTCTAAATCAAAGACTTTATGGATGGGAAACTGAAGAAATAAGTATTACAAAGCTAAATAATAATCAAAAAAGTGTTTTTTAAGGACCATTGAAATTAGATTGATGTAAAGAGCAAGGAGAGAAATGGAATGTATTTCACGTTGTTAGGGAAAATACCTCAAGTAAGTAGTTTAAAGGAAAGCGAGATTGTCCACTGGGTACTACCACAGGACCAAAGATGAATACTTTAAGAAAGTGCGGTCAGAAAGTGACTCAGGGTTGCAAGAGGCCAATCTGCTTGGAGGGAAATTTGCATAATATACAGGAGCAGAATAGAAATGCGTAACTTCTGGGCAAGGCAAAAGAATGTATATATATATTTAGGTGCCTATAGGCAAATTAGATTGATTTTTCTTTCCTTGTTTTTCTCTTGTATAAGAAAGTGTTCCCTTAGTATTGAAAAGGGTATGGATAAACATTGCTGAGGGGAAGTATATTTGTATAACATCTATGGATAAAAATTAGCAATATCTAAGAAAAGTTTAAAGACTCTGTCTTTAAATTTGACTCAGCAACTCCAGCTCTAGAGATTTATTCTGCAGATATATTTGCACATGTGCAAAATGGTCCATTTATAAGAATGGTCACTGAAGCTTTGTAATAACAAAAGATACGAAACAACAATCATAAATGAGTAGGGATTTGAATAAAATTTGAGGCTTTCCTACAACAAATAACATATAGCTATTAAAAGAAATTCAGCAGATCTAGTAATATGTAATGATTTTCAAGATATATTGTTGAGTGAAAACAAAGAAAGATTTAGAGTATGTAAAATACTCCAAACTAAATTTTAGAAGTATTCATATGTATGTTGTATATACCTAAAATATTTCTGTAAAGACATACAAGAAGCTGTTGACTGCTGCCTGAGGGTAATGTATGGAGGAAGATTTACTTAGTACTAAACACAATTTGCTACCAGTTTTTGATTCAAGTGATGTATTATCTAATAAAATAATAAAATAAGCACTGATAGGATGAAGTTTCTCCAGAATTGGCCACATTCTATTTAGTAACAATTGTGTAACTGTCAAATTGCACTAACAGGAAAAGAAAAAAGAACACACCAGGATAAATGAGTTAGTCTTATTTTCCTCATTTATAAAATGGGTACAAGGGTAACTACTTTGTAGTGTTGTTGTTTAGAGTAGACATAAAAATATAAATTACCATAGTGTCAGATATACAGTAGTTATTACCTACCAGTACACACACACACACACACACACACACGCAGTCCTCTGATTCAGCCTTCCAGTTTCCCCAAGCAATTCCCAGACCTAGCTGAGCTTGAAGCAGAAAGAATTAAGCATCACCAGGGCATCTTCTCACCATCACAGGATTTAGTATCAACCGTATGTCCATCTCTTAGACTTCCTAACATTACCTGTTAAGGTACTATACTTTGTGTTTAGATCAATGATGAGCAATACAAAACTCCGATACCTTAAAAAATATTATGCAGTTTGTACATGGATGTATTTACGTTCAAACAATACAAAATAAAATTAGTGTTTCTCCTCACTACTACTCCTTTCCCTAGAGGTCACTGGTGATATCAGTCCCTAAGAAAAATGATAAAAAATTATAAATTCAAAACTAAATATAGTCCTTAAAAGGGAGCGATACAACCGAGGTGTCCTGATGGTTAAGTGGAAGTTTACCTTCAACTTCAAGGGAAGTTTACCTTGATCTCTGGTAATCCTATAATCCAGTGCTGTCCAAAAGAACTATCTACAATGATGGAGATGTGCTATATCTACAGTGTCCAACACAGTAGCCATATGTAGCTATTTAATATTTGCAATGTCTTTAATGTGACTGAAGTACTGAAATTTATTAAATTTAAAAAGCCCCATGTTCCTTTTGACTATCATTTTGGACAGTATAGCTGTGGGACAAAGCTGTGCAGAATAAAATAGCAGGATATAGCAGAGAAGAGATACAGAAAAAGAGAACATCTTGGACTTCCTATAGCACTGCAGTTTCCAATTGTAACTTTTATCTGCATTTCTGTCCTCTTCCTGCTATAATCTACCTAGAGTTGATTTCTATTACTTACAATCTAAGATTTTGTTTTAGTTTACTAGGGCTTCCCTACAAATACCATGGTACATGGTATACCACAGACAGTGCGGCTTAAACAATAGTTGTTTTTTCATTGTCTGGAGGCTGGAAGTACAAGATCAAGATGTTGATGTTGACAGGTTTGGTTTCTCCTGAGGCCTCTCTCATTGGCTTGCAGATAGCCACTTACCACTATGTCTTTACATGGCCTTTTCTCTGTGCACATGCACCCTTGGTGTGTCTTCCTCTTCTTGTAAAGACTCCAGTTCTACTGGATTAGGGCCGCACTCTTACAACCTCATTTAGCCTCAATTACCTCTAAAGGCCTGATCTGTAAATATTGTCACATTGGAAGTTAGAGCTTCAACATATAAATCTTGGGGGAACACAATTCAGTTCATAGCAGATTCCTAATTAATACACCTAGTTGATTTCTTTCTTTCTTTTTTCTTTTTCTTTTCTTTTTTTTTTTAAGATAGAGTCTCGCTCTGTCGCCCAGGCTGGAGTACAGTGGTGCGATCTCAGCTCACTGCAACTTCCGCCTCCTGGGTTCAAGCATTCTTCCACCTCAGCTTCCTGAGTAGCTGGGATGACAGGCGCCTACCACCACTCTGGCTAATTTTTGTATTTTTAGTAGAGATGGGGTTTCACCATATTGGCCAGGTTGCATCTAATTGATTTCTCTGAATCTTATTCTTACCACAATTTGAAAATCTAATTAGATGAAGAAACTCGTAAAAATATGGATTTATAGGAACCCATAGCTTGTGGAAAGGTCTAGTTTCAACAAAATTTGTGGTGATACTTATTTGGGAATATAATTCTCTTGACAAGATGTCTAGTGGAAGTATCAACCATACTTGTGGTTTGTCTCTTTAAGATTGTACCTACTACTTATAACCTCATATGTTCTCATTTATGTTTTTGATAAGGAATGTGTGTAAACAGCAATTTGCTAGTAACTGTTTAATAACAAACTGCAAAAAAGTAATATATACATGTTTATTATAAATTTTACTGAAATAAAGGATATGTAATACACAACTTACAAATAATAATAAAATATATAATATTCTCTATTCTGTATAGTGAACTTATTCTCATAGAATATTCTCACCAATTTAGCCAAACTCTTGTATCTTTAGTTAACCTATGGTTGCAATTAACAAATGAGAGTAATTCTGAAATGAATATCGATTGACATTTTCATTTATATTGATGAGTAAGATGAGAGTATAACAATAGAATTGAATGTCTGAAGTTGAGTCTTGTTAACAATATCAGTTAACCTCTTTGCTGAGTTTAAAACTGTTTTCAAACACTTAAAGAATATTCCTCAATATTTTGTGGTATTCACAATGTAACAGCTACAGACATTTTAGAGTTTAACCTACAGTATTAACCACGTTAACATTTTCCCCCATCTTTTTAAGGCCAGTTATTAAGCACATCCATTTTTTAAAAGTAGACTATCAAAAAAACAATAACTCAAGCTCTGATTTAAGTTTTTTCAATATCCATGGTACAAATATTCCACCCATGGTCTATTTCATATCATATCAATGATATGATGTCATATCAGGGTGACATCACCAAATATAAAATCAAGAAGAAGCACACCAGTATGTAGTATTTCCATTATAGAAATACAATAGACATAACCTCAAAAGTATAGATAATAGTAAAATAAATAGGAAGTAATGATATTATTTATAACCTTTGTTTTTAATATGATTTACTTAATTGTAACTTTATCCTATAATTTTTAATAATGGATTGCTTAATAACTGGTTTGCCATGTTCTTGAAAATTTAACAATTGGATCTCACTAGCTGGTTTGAGACAGTTTCAGTGCAGCACTGTGTATGTATGTGGATGTGGATGAGTGTGTGTTTGCCCGTGTGTGCACAACCCCAACTCAATACCACACTAGAGAGCTGGGTAGCGAATGGAAGAAGGTAGAATATAACAGAGGGCAAGCCAGTAGTTGACATAAAGAAATTAGTTGCTGTTTTTAATCTGAGCTAAATGATTAAAACAAAGAAGTATCATTCAAACCTCCAGGGCTGAGCCAGGACACCCAAGCTAAACTGCCACTGGATGTTTTTAAGAATTGGGCTCAATGGGAAAGAAAAGTAAATGGAAATGGCTGGGCAATGTGGCTCATACTTGTAATCTCAGCACTTTGGGAGGCCAAGGTGGGCGGACTGCTTGAGCTCAGAAGTTTAAGACTAGCCTGGGCAACATGGCAAAACCCCATCTCTACAAAAAGTATAAAAATTAGTTGGGCAGATGCACATCCCCAACTCAATACCATACTAGACAGTTAGTATAGCGAATGGGAGAAGGTAGGATATAACAGAGGGCAAGGCAATAGTTGACATTAAGAAATTAGGTGTTGTTTTTAATCTGAGCTGAATGATTGAAACAAAGAAGTATTATTCAAACCTCTGAGCCTGAGGTGGGAGAATCGCTTGAACCTGGGAGGCAGAGGTTGCAGTGAGCCAAGATCACCCCACTGCACTCCAGCTGGGTGACAGACGGAGATCCTAACTCAAAAAAAAAAAAAAAAAAAAAAAAAACAAGGTAGTAAAACAGAACCAAGACAGTCAGTAATATTTTTAAAGTAAACTTGATTTTCACAATAGTTTTAGATTTATAGAAATATTAGAATATAGTCTAGTGAGTTCTCATTAACCCTGTACCTACTTTCCCTTTTATGAACATATTACATTAGCAAGGTATATTTATTGCAATTAATGAACCGATATCAATACATTACCACAATCCAAAGTCCATGTTTTAATCAAATTTCCTTAGTTTTTGCATAAATTCCCTTTGCAAACCAAGAACCCATCCAGAATACCATATAATATTTCATCATCTTGTCTTCTTAGGCACCCCTTGGTTGTGACAGCTTTTCAGTTGTTCTTTGCTTTGGTCACCTTGACAGTTTGAGAAGAATGGGTCAGGTGTTTTTTAAATATCTATCTTTTGGGATTTGTTAGATGTTTTTCTCATTATTAGATGGGATAATGGTTTTCTTGGGAAGAAGACTACAGAGGTTAAGGGTAATTTTCAGCCAGGCGCGGTGGCTCACGCCTGTAATCCCAACACTTTCGTGGGCCGAGGAGAGTGGATCACCCGAGGTCAGGAGTTCGAGACCAGCCTGGTCAACATGGTGAAACCCTGTCTTTACTAAAAATACAAAAATTAGCTGGGCATCGTGGCAGGCACCTGTAATCCCAGCTACTTGGGAGGTTGAGTCAGGAGAATCGCTTGAACCCAGGAATGGGAGGTTGCAGTGAGCCGAAATCACTCCATTGCACTCCAGCCAGGGCGACAAGAGCAAGACTCCATCTTAAAAAAAAGCGGGGGGGGGGGGCGATTTTCGTCGTATATCAAGAGAACATACTGTTGATATGATTTATTACTGTTTATGTTGACCCTGATCACCCCGCTGAGGTACTTTGTGCATGTCAGGCTTTTCCATCACAAGTTGCTCTTTAATTTTCCTTTTTCATACTGTACTATTTGGAAGGAAGTCACTATGTGTGGCCTGAACTGTAATAGTGAGGAGTTATGCTTTATCTCCTTTAGGCTGGAGTATCTACATAAATCATTTGGATTTTTTCTGCATGGAAGATTGTTTCTTTGCCACCACTTATTTATTTATTTATTTACTTATTTATTTTTATTCACTTATTTACTTGCATTAGTGTAGACTCGTGGTTATTTATTTTATACTTTGTGTTACAATTCAATACTGCTTTATTTGGTTCCCCAGACTGTTCCAGATTTGGCATCAGGAGCTCTTGGCTCTTTCAGTACATCTGTTTGACACAGCCCCATCTTTGTGGGCTTGTTTTTGTTGTTAGCACTTCTTTACTTTCTAGCACTACAAAATGTTACAGGCTCATCTTGTATATTTCCTGCCCTATCCTAGAAACACCAATTTTTCTAAGAAGCCCTGTTTCCCTTTATTGCAGAGTGCTATTACAAACCATGAACTGGATGCCAGATGTGCTTGTTACTACTGGAGTACTGTTGCTTCTAGGCTTTCTCATTTGTCAGTGGAAGGAAATGTTTGTATACTAATCATGTATACACACATATCTATATGTGTCTATATGTAGCCATGTGTATGTATATATAGCCATGTGTATCTACATTAAGCCAAATGTGATTTAATCTTAATATATCCAACTGTAATCCATTACCACAGAGATTATTTTAGCTTCCTCCCTTTGATTAGGCATAAACTCTCACTCCAGTAGAGAGAAACCAGCCTCACTATCCACAATTTACCATAGTTTACTTAACTGCTCAATTCCAATACACGTCTATAGAAGTGTTAGAATTGTTAACCCATATCCCTGTGAAAAATAAGAGTGTGGTGTTTATAAACAGTTTTTCATTTAGTATTACAGACTCCACTAATTTCCAAAAGTTTCTTAGGTCTGCACTTCTTTCACCACCACCTGCAGTGAGGTTGTTTCACACATTGGTAATACAGTTAGATTATTTTGTCATATTCTACACTCTATCCTTGACATAGTTTGGATCTGTGTCCCTAAACAAATCTCAAGTTCAATCAATCCCCAGTGTTGGAGGTGGGTCCTTGTGGGTCTGGTGATTGGATCATGGGGGTGGTTTCTAAGGGTTTAGCACCATCCTTCTAGCGCTGTTCTTATGATAGAGTTCACACGAGATCTGGTTGTGTAAGTGTGTAGCCCCTCTACATTCTCTCTCTTCCTCCTGCTCCAGCCATGTAAGACATGCCTGCTTGCCCTTTGCCTTCTGCCATGATTGAAAGTTTCCTGAGGCCTCCCCAGAAGCTGTCATGCTTTCTGTACAGTCAGTGGAACTGTGAGCCAATTAAACCTCTTTTCTTTATAAATTACCCAGTTACAGGTGTTTATTTATTACAGTGCAAGAGCAGACTAATACAACACTGGAATTTTCTGACATTCTTAATGATTTTTTAAAGTATTTATTTACTTGTTTTAATAGTTATTTTAGGTTCAATGGTACATGTGCAGATTTGTTATATAGATGAACTGTGTGTTAGAAGGGTTTGGTGTACAGAAAATTTCATCACTGGGCAATAAACATAGTACCCAATAGGTATTTTTTCTGATGTTCTCCCTCCTCCCACTCTCCACCCTCAAGTAGGCAACAGTGTCTATTGTACCCCTCCTAGTATCCATGTGTTCTCATCATTTAGCTCCCAATTATAAGTAAGAACATGTGATATTATGGTTTTCTGTTCCTGTGTTAGTTTGCTTAGGATAATGACCTCCAGCTCCATTTATGTTGCTGTAAAGGACATGATCTCATTCCTTTTTATGTCTGCATAGTATTACATGGTATATATGTATCACATTTTCTTTATCTAATATGCCTTTGATGGGCATTTAGGTTGATTCCCATCTTTGCTATTGTGAATAGTGCTGCAATGAACATTTGTGTGCATGTATCTTTATGGTAGAATGATGTATATCCCTTTGGGTATATACCTGATAATGGCATTGCTGGGTTGAATGGTAATTTGTTGTGAGTTATTTGAGGAATTGCCACACTACTTTCCATAATGGATGAACTAATTTACAGTTCCACCAGCAGTGTATACGTGTTCCCTTTTCCCTACGACCTTAACAACACTTGTTATTTTTTTGCTTTCTATTAGTAGCCATTCTGACTGGTCTACGATGGTGATATGATTTGGTTCTGTGTCCCCACCGAAATCTTATGTCAAATTGTAATTTCCTCATGTCCGGAGAGGGACTCTGTGGGAGGCGATTGGATCATGGAGGTGAATTTCCCCCATGCTGTTCTCATGATAGTGAGTTCATTCTCACAAGATCTGACGGTTTAAAAGTGTGGCACTCCCCCTGCAACCCACTTCCTGCCACCTTATGAAGAAGGTGCTTGCTTCTCCTTCAGCTTCCCCCATGATTGTAAGTTTCCTGAGGCCTCCTGAGCCATGTGGAACTGTGAGTCAATTAAACCTCTTTTCTTTATAAATTACCCAGTTCAGGTAGTTATTTATAGCAGTGTGAGAATGGGTTAATATAGATGGTATCTCACTGTGGTTTTGATTTGCATTTCTCTAATAACTGGTGATGTTGAGCATTTTTTTCATATGCTTGTTGTCTGTATGTATGTCTTCTTTTGAGCAGTGTCTGTTCATGTTCTTTGCCCACTTTTTAATGGGGTTTTTGTTTTGTTTTGTTTTGTTTTGTTTTAAATTTATTTAAGTTCCTTATAGGAACTTAAGGTGTGTGGTGTAAGGTCGGGGTCCAGTTTCTGTCTTCTGCATATGGTTTGCCAGTTATTCCAGCACCATTTATTGAAAGGGGAGTCCTTTCCCCATTGCTTGTCTTCAGTGCTGCAATGAACACTTGTATGCGTGTATCTTTATAGTAGAATGATGTCAATTTTGTCAAATATCAAGTGGTTGTGGCCTTATTTCTGGGCTCTCTATTCTGTTCCATTGGTCCATGTGCCTGTTTTTGTGCCAGTACCATGCTGTTTTGGTTACTGTAGCCCTGTAGCATAGTTTAAAGTTGGGTAATGTGATGCTTCCAGCTTTGTTCTTTTTGCTTAAGATTGCCTTGTCTATAAGGGATCTTTTTTGGTTTCATATGGAGTTTAAAACATTTTTTTTAGGTTCTGTGACTAATGGCATTGCTAGTTTGTTAGGAATAACATTGAATCTGTAAATTGCTTTGGGAGCTATGGCCATATTAATGATATTGATTTTTCTTATCCATGAGCATGAAATGTTTTTCCATTTGTTTGTGTCGTCTCAGATTTCTTTGAGCAGTGTTATATAATTCCTGTTGCAGAGATCTTCCACATCCCTGGCTAGCTGTATTTCTAGGTATTTTGTTCTTTTTGTAACAGTTGTGGTGGGATTGTGTTCCTGATTTGGCTATCAGCTTGAATGCTATCGGGGTACAGGAATGCAACTGACTTTTGTACGTTGATTTTGTATGCTGAAATTTTGCTGAAGATGTGAATCAGATTAATGAACTTTGGGGAAGAGACTATGGGGTTTTCTAGGTATAGAATCATGTCATTTGAAACAGGGATAGTTTGACTCCCTGTCTTCCTACTTGGATGCCTTTTATTTCTTTCTCTTGCCTAATTGCTCCAGCCAGGACTTCCAATACTATGTCAAATAGGAGTGGTGAGAGAGAGCATGTCTGTGCCAGTTTTCTTTTCTTTTTTTCTTTTTTCTTCCTTTTTTTTTTCCTTTTTTTTTCTCTTATGGCCCAGGCTGCAGTGCAATGGCATGATCTCAGCTCACTGCAACCTCTGCCTCCCGGGTTCAAGCGATTCTCCTGCTTCAGCCTCCCGAGTAGCTGGGATTACAGGCATGTGCCACCATGCCCGCTAATTTTGTATTTTTAGTAGCGATAGGGTTTCTCCATGTTGGTCAGGCTGGTCTCGAACTCCCAACCTGAGGTGCTGGGCCTCCCAAAGTGCCGGGATTACAGGCCTGAGCCACCGCGCCTGGCCTCTTTTTTTTTTCTCTCTCTCTTTTTTGGCAGATTTTCACTCTCTCTCAGGCTTGAGTGCAGTAGTGTGATCACAGCTCACTGCAGCCTTGACCTCCTAGGCTCAGGTGATGCTACCACTTCAGCCTCCTGAGTAGCTGGGACCACAGGGGTGCGCCATTACGCCTGGCTAATTTTTGTTATTTTTTTGTAAAGACAGGGATTCCCTCTGTTGACCAGGCTGATCTCAAACTCCTAGGCTCAAGTGGTCTGCCTGCCTTTGCTTCTCAAAGTGCTGAGATTACAGGCATGAGCCATTGTTTCCGGCTTGTTCCAGTTTTCAAGGGAAATGTTTCCAACTTTTGCCCATTCAGTATGATCATACTGAATGAAGGCAACATACACTCAGTTTGCAATACATGGCTGTTATTATTTTCAGGTATGTTTCTTCAATACATAGTTTATCGAGAGTTTTTAACATGAAGGGATGCAAAAAATCTGATTGTTTAAAAGTGTGTAGCACCTCCCCTCTCTCTCTCTTCCCCCTGCTCTGGCCATGTAAGACATACATGCTTTCCCTTTACCGTCTGCAATGATTAAAAGTTCCCTGAAGTCTTCCAAGAAGCTGTCATACTTCCTGTACAGCTTGCAGAACTGTGAACTAATTAAACCTCTTTTATTTATAGTTACCCAATCTCAGGTATTTCTTTATAGCAACATGAGAACACATTAATACACTTGGCTTTTTATTACTGACTTGACGTTGGAATTCATTGTCTGTTTAGGGATTCAGTTCTTTCTGGTTCATTGTTGGGATGGTGTTATGTGTCTTGGAATTTATCCATTTCTTCTAAATTTTCTTTCATGTTTTTTGTTTGTTTGTTTGAGATGGACTCTCGCTCTCTTACCAGGCTGGAGTGCAGTGGCACAATCTCGGCTCACAGCAACCTGCCTCCTGGGTTCAAGCGATTCCTCTGCCTCAGCCTCCCAAGTAGCTGGGATTACAGGTATGTGCCACCATGTCCAGCTAATTTATTTTTTTTCGGTATTTTAGTAGAGATGGGATTTCACCATGTTGGCCAGGATGATCACGATCTCCTGACCTTATGGTCCACCCGTGGCCTCCCAAAGTGCTGGGATTACAGGCATGATCCACCACACCCAGACTTCTAAATTTTCTAGTTTGTGTGCTTAAAAGTGTTTATAGCAGTCTTTGATTTTTTTTATATATCTGTGGGTTCAGTGGTAACATCTCCTTTATCATTTCTAATTGTGTTTATTTGGAACTTCTGTCTTTTTTTCTTTATCAGTCTAGCCAGTAGTCTGTCAATCTTATCAATATTTTCTAATAACCAACTCCTGGATTCGTTGATCTTTTGTGTGGCTTTTAGTGTCGCAGTTTTCTTCAGTTCAGCTGTGATTTTGGTTATTTCTTGTCTTCTGGTGACTTTGGGGTCTTGCTTTGCTCTTGCTTCTCTAGTTCTTCTGGTTGTGATGTTAGGTTGTCAATTTGAGATCTCTCTAAATTTTTGACGTGGGTATTTAGTGCTAAAATCTTTCTTCTCTTAACATGGCCCTAGCTGTTTCCCAGAGATTTGGATATGTTATATCTTTTTCTCATTAATTTCAAAGAATTTATTGATTTCTGCCTTAATTTTATTGTTTACCGAAAGGTTATTCAGGAGCAGATTGTTTAATTCCTATGTAATTTTATGGTTCTGCATTATATTCTTAGTATTTGTTTCTAAATTTTTGTTGTGCTGTGGTCCAAGATTGTGGTTGGTATACTTTGTTTTTTTTTTTTTAATTTGCTGAGCATTGTTTTATGTCCAATTTTGTGTTTGATTTTGGAGTATGTGCCATTTGGCAAGGAGAAGAATGTATTTTCTGTTGTTTTTGGATAGCAAGTTCTATAGGTATCTATTTGGTCCATTTGGTCAAGTATTGCATTCAGGTCTTAAATATGTTTGTTAATTTTCTACCTTGATGATCTGTCTAATTCTGTCAGCGGGATGTTGAAGGCTCCCACTATTATTGTGAGGTGGTTCTAAGTCCCTTTGTAGGTCTCTAAGAACTTGTTCTGTGAATCTGGGTGCTCTTGTGTTAGATGTCTATCATATTTAGGATAGTTATATTTTCTTGTTGAATTGAATCATTTAGCATTATATAATACCCTTCTTTATATTTTTTGATCTTTGTTTGTTTAAAGTCCATCTTGTCTGAAATTAAAATTGTAACCTCTGATTTCTTCTGTTTCACAGACTTTTTGCCATCCCTCATTTTGAGCCTAAAGATGTCACTGCATGTGAGATGGTTCCCTTGAACAGCATACCATTGGGCCTTGCTTCTTTATTCAGCTTGCCACTCTGCACCTTTTAATTGGATCATTTAGCCCATTAAGTTAGTACTGATATGTGTGGATTTGATTTTGTAATCATGTTTTTAGCTGGTTATTATGCAGACTTTTTTGTGTGTGCGTGCTTTTCCGTGTCATTGGTCTGTGTACTTAAATGTGTTCCTGTAGTGGCTTGTAATGGTCTTTCCATATTTAGTGCTCCTTTCAGGATCTTTTATAAGGCAAGTGTGTTGGTAATGAATTCCCTAAGCATTTGCTTGTATGAAAATGATCTTATTTCTTCTTTGCTTATGAAGCTTAGTTTGGCCGGATGTAAAATTCTTGGTTGTAAATTTTTTCTTTAAGAATGCTGAATATAGGCTCCAAATCTCTTCTGGCTTGTAAAGTTTCTGCTGAAAGGTCTCCTGAAAGCCTGATGGGATCCCCTTTGCGGGTAACTTGCCCCTTTTCTCTAGCTGCCTTTACCATTTTTTTTTTTTTTTTAATTTCAGCCTTGGAGAATCTGATGATTATGGGTCTTGGGGATGGTCTTTTTGTGTAATATCAGCAGGGGTTCTCTGCATTTCCTGGAGTTGAATATTAGCCTGTCTCATGAGGTTGAGGAAGTTTTATGTATGATATCCTAAAATATGTTTTCCAAGTTTCTTGCTTTCTCCCCATCTCTTTCACGGATGCCGGTGAGTCCTATAATTGGTCTCTTTACATAATCCTCTATTTCTTGGAGGGTTTGTTTATTCTTTTTAAAATTTTTATCTGAATGAGTTATTTCAGAGAGCCAGTCTTTGAGCTCTGAGATTCTTTCCTCAGCTTGGTCTGTTCTGCTGTTAATATTTGTAATTACATTATACAATTCCTACAGTATGTCTTTAAGCTATATCAGATCAGTTTGGTTCTTTTCTATGATGGCTATTTCATCAATCAACTTCTGTATCATTTTATTGTGATTCTTAGCTTACTTGGACTGGGTTTCAACATTGTCTGAATGTCAATGATCTTCATTCTTATCTGTCTTCTGAGTTTTATTTCCATCATTTTAGCCCTTTCAGCCTAGTTAAGGACCCTTGCTGGGAAACTAGTGCAGTTGCATGGAGTAAAGAGGGCACTTTGGTTTTTTGAGTTGCCAGAGTTCTTGTGCTGGATCTTTCTCATTTGCATGGGCTTTTGTTCTTTCAGTCTTTAACACTGCTGTAATTTGAGCGGATTTTTTTTTTTTCTTCTTTGATACCCTTGGGTGTTTATTGTATAAGGCGGCTTTGGTTGACTGGTTTCAACTCCAGTCCACTCCTGGGTCTTGGAGGAGCCCCCTCCAATTACTGTCTCTGTGCCTATGTTTCTTTTGTTGGGTGTTTGGGTCCACAGTGTTCCCTCAGGCAGGAGCTGCTGTTGGCAGACAAGATGTATCTTTGCCAGGCAGCACTAATATGCTATCCATATGCTTCTTGGGGACACGTGGGCTTGTGTCTGTTCACAGAGTTCAGGTAGAACAGAACTGCTGGGTTGGAAGCTCTAGTGGGTGTGCTCTGTCTGGCTATGGGAGGCAGGGATGAGTGGAGTTGCTCACCCTGCTCTCTGGATGTTTCCAGGGCAGCAGGAGGTTGTGACCCTCAGCAAATTCTGGCAGAAGTAGGACCACTGAGCCAGAAGTTCTAACAGGTATGACTCACCTGGCTTCTAGCAGCAGGGGTGGTTGGGGACACCAGTCCTACCATCCAGATGCTTCCTGGGACAACAGAAGGCTGTGCACACTGGCTGAGTTCCCACAGATATAGGTCCTCTGGGCCAGAAGGTCTAGGAGGCATTGCCTGCCTGGCTACCAATGGCGGGAATGGGTGGGGCTACACACCCTGCTGTCCATGTGTTTCTTGGGACAACGGGAGGCTGAGCCCTCCAGCTGAGTCCCCATTGAAGTAGGAGCACTGGGCCAGAAGCTGTAGCAGCATTGCCCACCTGGCTATCAGTGGTGAGGATGGGTACATTCTCCTGCCTTGAAGTCTGAGTGCTTCCTGGGACAGCAGGAGGCTGTGTCCATGGGCTAAGTTGACACAGAAGTGGGACTACTGGGCTGGAAGCTCTATCGAGGGTTGCCCGGTAGGATACCAGTGGTGAGGGGTGTTTGGAGTGGCTAGACAAGTTCAGGCTGAAGTGGGACTGCTTGGCCAGAAGCTGGCATCAAGCCCTGCCCAGCAAGAGAGGGTGGGGCAATCTTACTGCTCCCAGGCACTTCAACTGTGGCCTGCTTTGGGGCTGTGATGCCAGTGCTGGTCTGCTCAAGGGGCCAAGGCTTGTAGAGGTCCCCTCTCCTTTGAGGACACTGAATTTCCTGAAGCGTTTTCAAGGGAAAGCTTTTTGTTCTCTCATGATTAACCTAGCTAGGTCAGCAGGTAAATTTCAAATCTTCTTTGCTCCGATTGTCTCTTTCTCAACTGGTATGGGTTGTATTGTGTCCCCCCCCCGCAAAAATACATATGTTGAGGTCCTAACTGCAATACTTCAAAATGTCACTTAGTTTGGAAATAGAGTCATTGCAGGCGTAATTCAATAAGAAAAGCTTATACTGGATTAGAGTGGACTCCTAATCAAATATGAGTGGTGTCCTTATAAAAAGAAGAAATTTATTCACAAAGACACACAGAAAAATGCCATATGGAGATGAAGGCTATCTCAGTCTGCTTGGACTACAACAAAAATGCCATAAGCTAATGGCTTAAACAATAGAAATTTGTTTATCATGGTTCTGGAGGCTGGGAAGCCCAAGGTCAAGGCACTGGCAGAATTAGTGTCTGGTGAGGGCCTGTTTTCTGCTTTACAGATGGTTCCCTTGTCACTGTGTCCCCACATAGCAGAAGGGATGAGAGAACTTTCTGGATTCCCTTTTCTAAGGGTACTAATTCCTTTTATGAGGGCTCCACACTCATTACCTAATTATTGCCCCAAAGAGTCACCTCCTAATCCCATCATATTGGGGGTTAGGATTTTAACACATACATTTTAGGGGGAGACAACATTCAGTCTATAACAAAGGCAGAGGTCTACAAGTCAAGAAACACCAGATTTCCAGCAAATCACTAGAATCTAGGAGAGAGTCATGAAAAAGAATCTTCCTCATCAACCCAGAAGGAAACAGCCTTACCAGCACCTTGATCTCAGATATTTAGCCTCCAGAACTTAGAGGCAATACATTTCTGTTATTTAAACTACCCTCTTTGTGACACTTTGTTATACAGCCCTAGTAAACTAATATACCAAGATTTAATGTTGCTAGATTAATATTGGCCTTACCTCTGTACTCTAAACTCCAAGATAGCAGCAAAAATTTTTTTACATACCATCATATCACTAAAGTAGGTACTTGGCAAATATTTGTTGAATGAATTAAAGCATTCCTTTGTCTCAAAAGCTGATTCCTTTTTGAAATACAAATAATCTTTGGCAAATATAGTCCACCAAGCCCTATCAGTTATACAATATTTAATATGTACATGAATGTCAGCCCTAAGAGGGCACTGAGTTTTGTTGTCAAATAATTGTTTCCTAAATGATAATTGGCTTCTTTCTGAATCCTAATTTTTTTTTATCTTGTCCACTTTGAGCATATTTTATTGACTTTCACAGGCCTCTGGTCTCCAGAATCATCTTTACGGTCTTTTAGCAGCAGTTGCCTCTGACACTTTTGTGGGTATCTTGGCAGCAATTGCCAGATTTTAATTTGTTATGGGCATTACCTGACATCTTGGCCACACTCCTACCTTTGACAATGTTTGTCTTCTAGTGAGGCTTTAGAACATTCAGAAGCATATAGTCTGCCATAAATTTTAGTTTCAAGTAGAGAAAACTTTTTTTTTTTAACTTCCAATACTATGTTGAATAGGAGTGGTGAGAGAAGGCATGTAGAGAAAACTTTTCTAAATGGTATCCACAGACAGCTAGTGCTAATCTTGATCTTAGCCAGGGATATACTATTACTCACCTTGGGGAAGATAATACCGTGGTGATGAGTGTGGATGCAAGGGAACCACAGCCTATGAGATGCTTCTTAGGTTTTTTCTTTAAATGTATTTTCCCAATTGGATCTCCAATGGCAGATATTGCATAGGGAAATGATGGTGGATTCAGATACCACACAAAGCCAAGGGAAAACATACCAAAATTCAGCTGCATAACTAGTACATTTTAAAATTTAATTTAAAATTTTAAGTAACTATTATATGTGCAGGGTTTGAAAAATCAAATATTACTATAGGGTGTCATGATTTCATACAAATATATATTTGGTCTTTGCTCCAACTCACTTTGAAAGTTGTCACCTGAAAGCAAATATAAGTTGTAACTTTTAACACCTCTTTCCACTTCTGGGGGTTGGGGGAAGGAAGGGAATAAAGATAATGTTCAAGCACCAATGGTTGACAACTTAACTAATCATACCTATGTAATAAAACCTCCATGCTAACCTCTAAACTTTGGGATTCAGAGAGCTTCTGGGTTGGTGAACACAGTGAGGTGCTAGGAGGATGGTGCATGGAAGAAGGCATGGAAGAAAGCCCCCATGCCTTGCCCCATGAATCTCTTACACTTGGCTATTCCTAAATTGTATTTTTCATTATAAACTGGCAATCAAAGTGTTTTCCTGAGTTCCCATTAATCATTCTAGTAAATTATTGAACGTGAGGAAGAGGTCAATGGAACTCTCAAATTTGTAGCCAGCTGCGTGGAAGTCATAGCCAGATACTGGAGGAAATTAGAATTCAGGATCCAGTTCGGTTTACAAGTAGATAACAAAATCTCAAAGACAGTGAACTAGGCTAGAATCTAACAATGAGTGTGCTATAGTTTTCTACTAATATATACTTTTTCTCTTTATAGTCATGCCCATTCCAAAAATAATCACAGTAAAACTGATTTGTTTGCAAAATAGGCCTAGTCCCATTACACTTGGCCTGATTACTTACATATGAATAGTGATTCATTATATAAGCTTTTTCAAAGTATACTTTGCTGGGACTTTTAATAAGGAGTCTCAAATTAGAATTTAAAAAGTCTTTCCAAGCTAGGAAGGCAAGCTAAGCACTTGTCATCAGACTTCATCTGCAATATCTATAAATTTGGGTGAATTCTCTTCTTCATTAGGTTCTTAAAATCTCCTTAGGGGTCCTCACCCTTCAAAAAAGTAAACCTTCTCTCAATCTGTAAGGTCAGGAATCCTATGAGCAAGGTACCAGGGCGGTTTTTTCCAAGGGGCTTTATTGGGCTCATAAAGTCAAACTTTGTTCCTAAAAACTGTATGGTCATATAATTATTATTATTATTATTATTTTATTTTATTTTATTTTTTTGGAGATGGAGTTTCGCTCTTGTTGCCCAGGCTGGAGTGTAGTGGCATGATCCTGGCTTACTGCAACCTCTGCCTCCCAGTTTCAAGCGATTCTCCTGCCTCTGCTTCCCGAGTAGTGGGGATTATAGGTGCCCGCCATCACGCCTGGCGAATTTTTTTATAGTAGAGACGGGGTTTCACCATGTTGACCAGGCTTGGTCTCGAACTCCTGACCTCAGGTGATCCACCTGCCTCGGCCTCCCAAAGTGCTGGGATTACAGGCGTGAGCCACCGCGCCCGGCTGGTCATATAAAATTTTATGCGTATTTTTAAATATGATATTCTAGTTAAAGCCTTGGTAATATAACCAGTGTTTCTAATTGTGTCTTGTTATAGGAAGAATATATTCTTTTTTTTTTTTTTTTTTTTTGAGACAGAGTCTCACTCTCTCACCCAGGCTGGAGTGTAGTGGCACAATCTCAGATCACTGCAACCTCCACCTCCCAGGTTCAAGCAATTCTTGTGCCTCAGTCACCTGAGTAGCTGGGATTACAGGTATGCAGCACCATACCTGGCTAATTTTTGTATTTTTTTTTTTTCATAGAGATGGGGTTTCACCGTGTTGGTCATGCTGGTCTCAAACTCCTGGCCTCAAGTGATCAGCCCTCCTTGGCCTCCCAGAGTGCTGGGATTAAAGGCATGAGATACTGTGCCCAGCCCAGAAGAATACATTCTTATTGCAGTTATGCATATAATGATATTGCCTTGGAAATAATAATACTTGCTAGTAGTTTCTGAATTCTGGAGGGATCAGGTAAGAGAAAAATTATATGCTTCTTTTCTGTTGATAAAGGCATAATCTGCTAAATTTCTATAAGCTATAGATAGCTTAAGGAAAAAAGAAAAGAGTTACCTTAAATCTGAAAAACAAGACATTAAAGAAACAGCAATGTTTCAAACAAAAAGTCATAAAATTATCATTATTATCAATACACTTTATCCCATGTGCATTAGTCTGTTTTCACACTGCTGATAAAGACATACCCGAGACTGGGAAGAAAAAGAAGTTTAACTGGACTTACAGTTCCACGTGGCTGGGAAGGCCTCAGAATTATGGCGGGAGGTGAAAGGCACTTCTTACCTGATGGTGAAATGAGGAAGAAGCAAAAGCAGAAACCCCTGATTAACCCATCAGATCTCATGAGACCTATTCACAATCATGAGAATAGCATCGGAGCGGTCTTCCTCCAGCCCCACTGAAGTCGGGATGCAGGAACCCCGCCCGAGAGCCCCACGAGGGGGGGACTCTGTCGGCCTTCTTTGCCGGAGGC
>NW_012122487.1:964278-986616 GCF_000951035.1 Colobus angolensis palliatus
AAAAAAAAAAAAAAAAAAAAAAGAGAATAGCATCGGAAAGAGACAGCCTCCATGATTCAATAACCTCTCTCTGGGTCCCTCCCACAAAATGTGGGAATTCTGGGAGATACAATTCAAGTTGAGATTTCCGTAGGGACACAACCAGACCATATCACCATGTAATTAATTTTTCTTCTACTTGATCTTGGGTTAGCAATTTTATAAATTTAGTTTTTCCAGTAGAGTCCTGGAAATTCTTATGCAGTCCAATGCTATGACCTTAAAGTTACCAGAAACCCATACCTTTCAATATTTTCCATAAATCTTCCTGAAAACAAAGCATTTGGAATAACTTGCAGGAAAGTATCAGAGTAAAACTACTGTTTGTGGATGACAAGAGACTTAAAAATGGCCATGGTTAAAGATCTGATGAAAGTTCATTATAATGCAATTGACAATGTAATTTGTTATTTCTGAGAAATACATTTTAAGGTAACTAAAATTATGACTGATAACATATCAGGACATATCAGAGTTCTAGAAGTTCACAGAACATCTGGAAAACTTACATGAATAACATTATAACGTAAGAAGTTTAAACATCACCCTTATTTGACAACTTCCTATGCAATTCAACATATCAAATCAGCCTAATTAGTGTAACATCTCTTCTTTTAATTTTTTTCTTTCTTTCCTTTCTTTCTTCTTTCTCTTTCTTCCTTCTTTCCTTCCTTCCTTCCTTCCTTCCTTCTAGACAGGATCTCACTTTCTTGCTCAGCCTGGAATACTGTAGCATAATCATGGCTCATTGCAGCCTGAACCTCCTTAGGCTCAGGTGAGCCTCCCACCTCAGCCTCCCAAATAGCTGGGACTACAGGCATGAGACACCATGATAGGCTAATTTTTTTTTTTTTTTTTTTTGAGATGAGTCTTGCTCTGTTGCCCAGGCTGGGGTGCAGTGGTGTGATCTTGGCTTACTGCAACCTCTGCCTCCCGGGTTCAAGCAATCCTCCTGCCTCAGCCTCCCAAGTAGCTGCAACTACAGGCACACATCGCCATACCAGGCTAATTTTTTGTATTTTTAGTAGAGACGGGGTTTCACCTTGCTGCCCAGACTGGTCTTGAACTCCTGAGCTCAGGCAATCAGCCCGCCTTAGCCTCTCAAAATGCTAGGATTATAGGCATGAGCCACCACGCTGGGCAGCCAGGCTAATTTTGATAGAGAAGGGTCTCCCTATGTTGCTCAGGCTGGTCTCAAACTCCCAGGCTCAAGTGATCTGCCTATCTTGGCCTCTCAAAGTGCTAGAATTATAGGCCTGAACCACTGTGCCTGACCTCTCTTTCTATAAGGAAAGAAAACAAAATATTTTGAGATATTCCAGGACTCCATCTGGAAAATCCTACTTAGATTGAGGTTAAAAAACAGATTTAGTTTAGAATTTGGTTTTAGGAAGTCTGGTAAAAATATCAAATGCTTTAAACACTTGATTAAATATATCACAAGTCACTGTGAAGACATAAAAAGTAACAACTGAAAGGTTTCAAAGGCAAATAAAGTTTAATAACTGTTAAACAAAACAAACAAAACTTTAGCTATTTTATTGGGAAGATTCAATTTTCTTAAGTAATAAAAGACCAAAAAAAGGCAACATGAAGCACAAATAATTATTTTGAGAAACACAAAATCTTCATTTTGTAGGCCGATTAGTTACAAGGGAAAGGAAAATTTTTCACAATGACTTTTAAAAACTGGAGCAATACTCTTAACAAAGAAAACTGTCATTTTTCACAGAGAAGGCCAAATTCTAGTTTTGCATCGGTTTACTTTTGATATTAAGACTCTTCTTTTTTTTTTTTGAGATGGAGTTTCACTCTGATGCCAGGCTGGAGTGCAGTGGTGTGACCTCTGTTGACTGCAACCTCTGCCTCCTGGGTTCAAGTGATTCTCCTGCCTCAGTCTCTGCAGTAGCTGGGACTACAGGTGTGCACCACCACGCCCAGCTAATTTTTGTATTTTTAGTAGAGACGGGGTTTTACCATGGTCTTGATCTCTTGACCTCATGATCCGCCTGCCTTGGCCTCCCAAAGTGCTGGGATTATAGGTGTGAGCCACTGTGCTTGGTCAAGACTCATCTTTAAAACTTTATAATACACTCAGTTCTAGCCAACTTGTCCATACAAGAGTCATTCATTTTGTGTGTGTGTTGTCTCTCTTCCTTTTTGTATCCATTTAGATTTTATCTTTCATTCATTCTGAAGCAACCTTTAAATAACCTCCAAACTAGACAAAATTATTCTTCCTTTTCCTTAAAAAAAAATACATCCTTATACCTTATAGCTTTCCTTACCAAAAACATGTCTTATTTTCTTTGCATTATCTCCCTTATTATTTTTAGTCTTTTTAATTACTATATGTTAGTCAAAATTGTTAACTCTTAGTAACTTCAATTTCTAGTGAAAACTAGGAAATAAGAGATTGTGAACTGTTATGGGGCATTCCATAAATTGGTAAATCTATAAATATACCATTTTATAATTTCTATAGAAGCATATTCTTTCTCATGGTACATTTAAACGTGTTTTTTAACAGATGTAAATATATTTAGTTCCTTTATTATAAAAACCAAAAGTAGATTAACTTATGTTAAGCAATTAATGTTTCAGCATTTATGTTATTTGGAAATGATCTAAATATTTAGTGAATGTCCATTATCTAATTTAATTTAGCAAAACTCTACAGGCATAAGTTAACAATGAGAAGCTATTGAGAAAGAAAAGTAGCTCAGAGCAGTCTCAACTACCTGAGGTATGCAAAATTTATCATCATCTGTCTGGATAGATATGTCCAAACAATACAGTGTGGTTCCAGGAGATGAAGACATCAAATACCATGGCCTCCAATGTGGAACGCCATCAAATAAAAAACTCCCTCCAAACACCTTGGAAGTGACCATATCTGTATTGTTAACCAATACTTGTGGAGCTAAGCTCAAATACATTGACTTATGGATTCATAACTTTTATTTTAAAAAGGCAGCTCTGCCTGAGTGGACAACCTCATCACTGGAGATCTCCTATACCTTGATCTTTAGATCAGCACAAGAAGTAGACAACATATTTATTTGATTGCTGTTGGAAATAAAAACATTTTTCAGATGTGGGTTTTGTTAGTAATTGTCTTTATTTGCATCATGTCTTTTATTCTCAAATTGATTATTTTTTGCATTTCTAGATGTCTAAAATCAACAAAAAAACTAAAATAATGATAGCTAGATGCTTAGAAATGATCCAACATACCATGGCTCCTTTGTAAGCAGATGACCTGAAATACCATTGCCCTGTCCCTGTGCGTTGCCAATCAACTTGGCCTCGAGACTTCACTGCATTCTTAAGCCATTTTATCTCTCCTCCCTTCCTCCAATGTGGGATGAGACTAGCTGAAACCAAGTTTTCCCAGTGACATGGGACAAACTTACATTTAAAACGTTGATCATCAATACTTTCAGGAAAAAAAAAAAAAAAAAACTCAACCAAAAGGAAGAGAAAGAAATGTAGCTCAGAACAGTCTGAACTATATAAAGTATGCAAAATTTATCAGGCCCAGAGAGACATGAGTATGAGATTTTTGTCACGCCCTGCCCCAAATCCATGCCCAGGGCATGTGACCCTCACCCATTATGTTCATGCTCCTGGAATTTATGATTTAAAAAAATGTATAGCCAATCAATAGTTTACATGCAACTAATGAAGTGCCCCTTCTTTTTTTTAAAAAACAAAACAAAACAAAACAAACAAAAAAAAACACTTGTAACTGCTGCTAATTGGAGTTTATATTCGTAGAAACTTGAAGATGTGTCTCCCACATTGCAGCTCTCAAACTTGGCCCAAATAAACTATTTATATTAATTTTGCCTCCATTTCTTTTGTTAAGAAGTTCACACTATTTTTAAGTATCTGTATTAAAAAATAATTACTATTGAAAAGTTCACTTATAATTTCTATTTACATTAATCCAATTGTTCTTAATTGTAATTGAGTTATTTGTGAAATGTCATTAGACATTAGACAAAGGTAGTCAACATCTCAAGTTATTAATATTTTCCTATTAACTATTTTTAAGCATATGTATGTTAGCCAAACATCACAAAGGCAAGAACCTAAAAAAAAGTTAAGGCCGGTCTCAGTGGCTCATGCATGTAATCCCAGCACTTTGGGAGGCCGAGGTGAGTGGATCACAAGGTCAGGAGTTCGAGACCAGCCTGACCAACACGGTGAAACCTTGTTGCTACTAAAGCTACAAAAATTAGCCAGGTGTGGTGGCACATGCCTGTAATCCCAGCTACTCAGGAGGCTGAGGCAGGAGAATCGCTTGAACCTGGGAGGTGGAGGGCTGACGTTGCGCCACTGCATTCTAGCCTGGGCAACAGAGTGAGACTCCATCTCAAGAAAAAAAAAAGTTAAATACTTGTTTTTTTTTTTTTTTTTGCTTTACTGCTATACTTAATATATACTTGCTTTACTTAATAAAGTAGTAGCTACTACATTTTCACTTTTGCTGTTAGATTAAACTGATAGTTTTGTAATCTTAAACATCTAGTTACGATAACAAACTTATTTGCCTAGTAACCCCTGGTAGAAAAAACTGTATGTATGTATGTATTATATTTAATGTTGACAACTCTGAAGACATGCCTGCTTTAGTTAATCCAACAAACTTTAATTTTTATTTACTGAAGATTTTCCCATATCATATTGTTAAAGAGAACTAAAGATAGCCTGAGAAGGACTCTGTACTTCTATATTTGAGTCCTTGCAGATGAACTGTAACCTAACTTAACAGGTAGACAAGATTGAAAACCTAACTTAGGAGTATGTGCCTGTAAGAATAGCTGAGTCTTGGCCAATTCTAATAGCCATACTTCAACCACTTAGACACTTCTGAGTGTCTAAGGCAAACACAAACCTGCAGCCAGTCTAGCTGTTTCTGTACTTCACTTCTAATTTCTGTATGTCACTTCCCTTTTTTTGCCTATAAATTTGTTCTGACCATGAGGCATCCCTGGAGTCTGCATGAATCAGCTGTTACTCTGAGGGCTGCCTGATTCGTGAATCATTCATTGCTCAATTAAACTCTTTTAAGTTTAACTTGGCTGAAGTATTTTATTTTAACAATATCAACTTGAAGAACATTTGGGCTAGGTCTTATTTTTCTGAAAGTTTAAAAAATACTTAATTTGTATAAGTGCTTTTTCCTGAAGGCAATTAAATACAGCTCTTTACCAGTTTATTTTAGGATAGTCTCTAGAGGTAGAAAAATATTACACATACATGCATACACAGACACGCATAAAGTACAGACAGAAGCAGATTTCACAGTTTTCATTTGAAAACTGTAGCCATGTGCCAGGTACAATAATACAAAAACAGTTTATAAAAGAATTTCTGAATCCAAATTGTGTTTCTGGCAGATGGAACAAGTTAAGATTATCTACAAGATGGCTAAAGCTTTTCACTGTTTCTGGGAGAAGAAACAAGATTTTTTTATTTGCTCAATTTCCAAATAGCTCTTTTTCTTCTTATTCTTCTGGTGAGTAATCTCCCTGGCATTTGCATGTCAAAGAGATAACCCTCAGGTCCTAGAGGAGACAGGGTGGAAAATGTAGATCTTAATGGCAGAGAGCCAGAAAAAGCACCTTAAACAAAGGGAAGGTTTGTTACTTAAACTCCTTCTCTATTGGTTAAGACTGTCTGGTGATTTAGTCCTTCTTTTCTTACTGATGCAGAGAGAGAGAGAGACGAGCTTATAAATGGAAACTTCCTTTGTAGACATAAATTTCTCTTACAGAGTCTCAAAATAACCCTCTCGAAATAATCTTTATGCCAGATAGCATATTTTGGCAACTAATCCAGTTAGATCTGTGTCTTCCCAACCCAGCTTAAAAAAAAAAGCCAGATTACTGAGTTCAGGATGGTGCCCATGAGTAAATAGGGCAAAGCATGTTCTATACCTAGACTCAGCATGGATAGCTTCAGCAAATTTCTGAGAGTTTTCCTTTGGGATAAGAAAGCCTTTCACTATTGCCTCTGAGCTTAGATTTGACTAAGGCATACAGGTGGCTAAAGAAAGCCCAGCTGGTTTATTCTGAGGGACTAATTTAATAAGGCATTTTTTCCCCCTAACTTTTCATCTTCAAAGTGGAAAAATAACTGAGTGAAAAAGTTAGTAGATTCAGAGTAATTAGGCATAGGAGTGTAGAAAGAAGGATATTGTAAGGACTCAACAGGTTCTTGCCTGCTGCCCAGATAGAGCTGATTTATCATTTATCAAGGCAGGGGAATTGCAATAGAGGAAGAGTTTTACACATGTAGAGTTGGCTAAATGGGAGACGTGTTTTATTATCGCTCAGATCAGCTTCCCTGGAAATTTGAAAGCTAGGGTTTTTCATGGATGGTTTGGGGAGGAATGGGGCTGTTTAGGCAATAAGTGCTTGCTGCTAATTGGTTGGGGGTGCAATCATAGGGGTGTGGGAAATAGTCCTTATGCATGCTGAGTCGCTTCTAGGTGGGGCCACAGGATTGGTTGGTGGGTCCAGGTGGAGCCATCAGTAGTCAGACACAGAAAACCTGAAAAGACATCTCAAAAGGCCAGTCTTAGGTTCTAAAATACTGATGTTATCTGCAGGAATAATTGAAGAAGTTGTGTATTTTGTGACCTCCAATAGTGGCTGGAAATTGTTTATATCTACACTTTAGCAGAATTCAGGCTCCTCTATCCTTCTAGCCTGCTGGCCTCTCATCAACTTTGCTGAGGTGGTGGAATTTTAGGGAAGGACTATTATCATTTAAACTATAGACCAAGTGTCTCCCAAAGTTAGCTTGGCCTAAGCCCAGGAATAATTATGGGCAGCTTGAAGGCTAAAGGCAAGATGGGGTTTGGCTTGATCAGATCACCCCTAGTGCCATAATTTTCTCACTGTTACAATTTTTGCAAAGGTGGTTTCAATTGAGGGAAAAAGCAGTTGGAGTTAAGTCAGTCAACGTACATTTTTAGTTCCATTATCATTTTGCTTTTTGTAAAAAGTCTTTTTAGAGTTAAAAAAAAAATAGAGTCTCATTCTGTTGCCAGGCTGGAGAGCAGTGGCATAATCATGGTCCACTGCAGCCTTAACCTTCTGGGCTCAAGCTATCCTCCTGTTAGCAGCAGCAAATCTGTATGGGTCTGCAGCAGCTGGATTTTTGCCTCCTTGAAGGAAATAATTCTTCCAAGGGGCATAAGGCAGAGTGAAAGACTGAGGCAAGTTTCTGAGCAGGAGTGAAAGTTTAAAAAGTTTTAGAGCAGGAATGTAAGGAAGTAAAGTACACTTAGAAGAGGGCCAAGTGGGCAACTTGAGAAATCCAAGTGCCCTATTTGACCTTAGACTTGGGTTTTATATATTGGCATGCTTCTGGGGTTTTACATCTCTCCTCTTTTGAGTTTTCCTTGCGGAAGGCTGTCCACATGTGCATGAGTCATGTGTTTCTAGAGGAAGTCTGTATACCAGTTAAACTCCACTCCACCATTTTGCCTCTTAGTGCACATGTTTGAGCCTGTTTGCCCAACTCCTGAGATCTTACTAGGAAGCGGCTGATCACCAGCTTCAGGAGTTTTCTATCTACTGGGAGATTGTCTTTCCCTGTTGCCAGTTGCAACCTATTATATTTTAGAGAGAGTTTAACAACCACCTGACAATCATCTGATGGTCACCTGACATTTCTAGTTGGAGGGGGTCTCTCCTCCCTTGCTCATGTCTGCCTGATTACCTACTCTAACATTTCCCCCCACAAGAATCCATGACCCAATTCTTTGGGAAAATGGATGATGATCAGTCTTCTGTAACTGCTTCCTGCCAACAGAGGTGTGGTGGTGATTGTTCCGTGGGTCTTGGCCTCTTGCTAGCTGTCAGGGCAGGGTGGCTGCATGGGTTGGTGAAAGTAGTATCCAGCCAGGTCTAAGGGAGATGGGCAGGATTTCACCTCTGCCATGTCCCACTGATGGGAAGTCTAGGGGTCCTCTGTAGAAGGGTGACTCTTGAATATTGAGAGGATGGTATCCCTTACTGAGGATCATCTGGAACTTGATCATCTAAAGGTGAGAGAAAGGAGACAAATTGGGTTATTAGATTTTTGAAGACATGGACTGAAAGGAGCAAAAGTAGAGGCTAACATGTGGGCCTAAAAAGGGAAGAACTCAGGGAAGATCCCATTTCCAGGGTCCTTACCAATCTAACTAACCATGAGAGGGTTGTTCTTGTAAGCTGGAGGCTCAATTTAGGAGTTGTCTGATGTTGTTTTGTACTTTTACTGATCGATTTACCCAAAAGCAACATTTTTCATCTAAGGCTAAACAAATTTCTCCCTGTGCTGCCATTAACATATCTAGTCCTTGACAATTTTGGAGGACTACAGCTGCTAAAGAGTGAATTTGTTCTGGCATGGTTAAGGTTTTAGCTATCACATTAAAATTGCTGGCTATTTCCTTTGAGAGTTGCCTATAGGTCAAGGAGGCTTTTGAGATTCTGGCAATTTAGGTTCCCATACCAGCTATAATGTTGAGGCCCATAAGAAGGGAAATTAATTGGATAGCCCTTTTCACCTGGGCAAGATAGACTTCCCATGGATTGGTACTGGAAGAGAGAGATTGCCAGGGAGTATAAATATGGCCAGGGGTACATAATCTATGGTACAAGTTCCAGTCCATTTAGTGAGGAGGCATTGGTAAACTGGCCACAAATACAGAAGGCTCCTTGGATTTTAAGACAAGTAGAGATGTCGAAACAAAATAAGAGATGAGGACAGCCCCCCAAAGCACCAAGGATGACAACACACTCAGGTAGCTGGTAGCTACAGTTATGCCTGCTAATACTTGGGTGCATGGGGTTTGGCTCTGATTAGCTGCCTTGGTTTCATTTTCCCAAAAAAAGAGAATTTTGAGTTTAGTCCAAATAGAACCCATTCTGCTATGGAGGTGAGGTTGGCAATTTGCAGACATTGGTTACAATCAGCAGGCTGGAACTAGAAATTTCAAGTACTGCATGAGCTTGGGCATTGCTGGCAAAACTGAATGAACTTACTTAGCAAAGTTCCCTGAAGAAAGATAATATTTGAAGGTTTGAGGAATCTTGGTTGATGGTGGGATTGGTTTTGGGTGTATGTTTGATCAGTCTGTTGGTTAGAATCTACAGAGAGAGTAACATTACAAGCTATATTGGGAAAGAATCTACATCCACTCCGTTTTTTTTCTTTTGGCCATAAGACAAAATAGGGGTTATTCCCATTAAAGTGATATTAGAAAAGACTGATCCAAAAATGGGAAGTTCCTTGTGGATGTCAAGGAAATACTGCTTTGCTTTGGCAAAAAATATTATTTGCAGACCCAAATAGCTCTTTCAGATTAGGGTCCTGTTGAGAGGAAATACATAATTCTATGTCTGTGCTTGTCCAATCTCTGGTACAGGCTGGATAAGCTCTCCCTGGTGTTTTAGAGGAAGAGCTAGTACATAACCAGCATTTGGTGGAGTAAGGGGATCCTGTGTTTTGGAACAATTGCTGAGCTTTTTCTAATAACGGGAAATCAGGATGGCAGTGTGCTGCCAGTAAAGCGATGAGTATGAGAACCAACAGGGGCAGAGCTATCGTGACCTAAGGTGATTGTGAAAGAGATAAATTGATCACAAAGCAAGCTGCCACTGGAATTCCTGGTGGTGTACAAGTTGGGGTTAAAACAGTGATAATAACTGGAGCAATTGTTAGGAAAATTCCGAATACTAGGATCATCTTACTTTGATGTGAAAGGATGTTGAGGGGGAATTACTTATGTTTTCACTAAAAGAGGAATTTCAGATCGTCCAGTGCCTCACAAGTGTATTCTGGAGCTGAGGGTGTTGGTTCCGGCTCTGGTGTTCCGTGGCCTTTCCATGACTTCACGCAGGTATAGTGTATCCAGCGGGCTATCTCTGAAACTTTAATGGCTGTGGGAATAGATACTGGAGCTGTGAAGTGGCCCCTCCAGACTGGAGTTAGTTGGGAATTTGGGGTTTCAACCTTCCAAATTTAAATGAGAACTAGTGAGCCTGGAAGATACAGAGGCTGGGATTTTTCCCCTTTCGATGTTGGGTTTGTTTTTATTTTTATTTATTTATTTTATTTTTTTTGAGACGAAATCTCGCTCTGCCACCCAGGCTGGAGTGCAGTGGCCGGATCTCAGCTCACTGCAAGCTCCGCCTCCCGGGTTCACACCATTCTCCTGCCTCAGCCTCCGGAGTAGCTGGGACTACAGGCGTCCGCCACCTCGCCCGGCAATTTTTTTTTTTTTTTTGTATTTTTTTAGTAGAGACGGGGTTTCACCGTGTTTGCCAGGATGATCTCGATCTCCTGACCTCGTGATTCGCCCGTCTCGGCCTCCCAAAGTGCTGGGATTACAGGCTTGAGCCACCGCGCCCGGTCTGGGTTTGTTTTTAATCCATATTCCCAGAGAGTCTGTTGGAAGCATGCTAAAGAAGAAACATACTGGGTGATTTTGGCAGTTTCTTCATCTAGTATCAGATAAGTCCGAATATAGAAATGGCCTACCATATAAGATCTCAAAGGGGCTTAATTGCTAGGGAGCCTTAGGGGCAATACAGATTTGAAGGAGGGTTAAAGGTAAGAGGTCTACCCATGACTGCTATTTCCTGACAGAGATTATTGAGGATGTATTTCAGGGTTTGGTTAATTCTTTCTACTTTTCCTGAAGATGGAAGTTCTCAGGCAAAGTGAGGGTACTACTTTATGCCTAGGGCATTACTAACCTGTTGAGTTACTTGAGGAAAAAAAGATGAATCATTGTCACTCTGCAATGACCTGGGGAGTTCAAAGCAGGGAATGAGTTCCTTTAGGAGCAAGTTAGCTATCTTCTGTGCCTTTTCAGTCCTTGTGGGGCCGGAGTTTTCCCAGTCTGTGAAGGTACCTACACAGACCAAGAGGTACTTATACCTGTGGCATGTGGGTAGCCGAGTAAAGTCCATCTACCAGTCCTCCCCAGGCTTGTACCTCTCCTTTGGATTTGACTTATTAATGGAGGGGGCTTCCCCATCTGGGCATTATTTATGGTGCACAAGGTGCAGGCTTGACAAACCTATTGAATACTTTTGTTTAGTCCCTTCCCACTGAACACCCATTTACAAATTTGCCCTAGACTGTCCTTTTCAAGGTGGCATGAGTCATGTAAACACTTGATGACTTTCCACTGGGAGGCATTAGGTAGATGGAGAAGTTCTCCCAACATGTACCCTCCACTGGTTTCTTCTTTATACCCATGCTGGATGGCCCAATCTATTTCTTCCTTAGTGTATTGGAGAAGGGACAGTTTACTTGGGAGAGAGGGCAGTAAGGTCCCCATGGAGGTATCTTTTGAGATGGCTGCCTCTTTAGCTTTTTGGTCAGCTAACATATTTCCCCATGCAGTTTCATCAGAACCCCTCTGGTGTTCTTTACAGTGCACTATTGCCACTTCCTGAGGCAAATGAACAGCCTCTAGTAGCTCTAAGATTGGAGGTCTGTACATAATAGGAGTATTCCAAGCTGTTAGGTATCCCCTTCCCTTCCGGATAGCTATGTGGGTGTGAAGCACCAGGAAGGCATATTTGGAATCTGTATACATGGTTATTCTTTTTCTTTCCCCAAGTTTTAGGGCTCTGGTCAATGTGATGAGTCGGCTAGTTTCACTGAGGTCCCCAGGTACAGAGCTACCGCTTCTGTAACTGGGTGAAGGGACACTACAGCATACTGTGCATATCTATCTCCATTCTTGACAAGGCCAACCCCATCTGAAAACCATATTTCATCTAGATAACCTAGGGGCTGATATTTTAAGTCTTCCAGGCTGGCATAAATTTGGTTAAGTATCTCACAACATGAATGTGTTCAGTTATCCTCTCCTAGTAGTAGCAGTAAGGATGCTGGGTTAAGAGTGGAACACCACTCAACTGTTACCTGTGGGCTTTCTGACAACAAGACTTGGTAGTTTAGCAGTTTGTTATCAGTGATCCATTGTGGTCTTTTTATATCCAATAAGGGGCCTATTTGGTGGGATGTCAGGAGCCTGACTTTCGCATTGTGATTTTGAGGGCCTCCTTGAGTAAAAGGGCTGCTGTAACCACTACATTTAGGCAGTGCAACCACCCTTGCACTACTGGGTCTAGGTTATTTAAAAAGTAACCTATAGGACATTTGATGGCCTGATGGTTTGAGTTAGAACTTCCAGGGCTACAACTTACCTTTCAGTGACGAAAAGTTGAAATGGTTTGGTTAGTATGGGTAGCCCAAGGGCTGTGGCTTGTGAGAAGGCAGTTTTTAGTTCCCTAAGGCTTGCTTCTGATCTTTTTCCCAGAGAAGTGGGTCCCAATCAGTCCCTTCTTTTAGAACCTGATATAAGAACTTAATAATTTCACCATATGCCAATATTGAAAGTCTGGAATATCTTGTGACCCCAGAAAGATATAATACCTTTCCTGGTACTCTTGAGCCCCATACCTCTGGATTAATGGAAAAGTCTGTGGAAAGTTCATCCTTGTGTGTGACTTCCTTGAGGCATAAGATTGCTTTTGGAAAAGGTTAACTGAGCCCCAATCTAAATAAAATATCTCTATTCAAAAGCAGTGTAGGACATTCTGCTATCATTAAAAATGCATGAGAAAAGACAGTCTCCCCGCACAGGTAGCAAAGATGAGGAGTGAACCTTTGGGTTATGGGCACCCAGTTTACCCCCATCACCTTGGAGGATAATTTCTCATGAAGAGATACGCACCAAGCAGGCCATTTCCCAAATAAAACTTATAGTCCTACCTGCCACATCCAAAGCAGCCCTTAGCTCCGTCCCTTCAATAGTAATATTCAATCCAGGAGCTGGCTGGAGTGGAGGATCCCTTCAGCTTAAGGCCATCAGGAATTGGGATTCTGTCCTAGGGGCCCTTCAGCCCTCAGGGTAGTCCCATTTCCAATGGTTGAGTTTGTGACAGAAGGGGCAAGCCATGTAGGGATTTTTCTCATCTGTCCTACTGTGGCAGTTTGTCTTCCAGTGTCATGGCTTCCCACATTGATGGCAGTTAACTGGGAGGGTATTCTGAGGGCAACTTGGAGAGGGCTGGTGGATTTTCAGGGCAGCCAATAGTTGGAGCTGCTGCTTTTCCTTTCACCTCTTCTTTCCCTGAGTGCTTTCCTCTTTTAGTCCTGGTTGTAAAAGACAGAGGAAGCCATTTTGAAGATGTGAGGCATAAGGGTGTTGTGGTCCAGTGCTAGTTTTTGGAGTTTCCTCCAAATATATGGGGCTGCCTGAGTTAAAAAATGATCCTTTAGGACCAGTTGCCCTTCTGGTGTCTCTGGGTCTAGGTTAGTGTGTTTCACCAGGGCCTCTTGTAGCCTCTCTAGGAAAGTGGTGGGGTTTCCAAGAGGTCCTTGATCTATTAAGACCAATTTTATTATAGTTTACAGGCTTGGCTCTGCTAGCTTTCATTCCTTCTACCAGACATGGGAACATGCAATTCCTTGCTCACATACCCCCCTGGGTATTGTAATCCAAACTGGGGCTGACCCAAGGAACTGTGGTGGCCCATACAGGGTAGACCTCAAGGTGAGTCATGTGCATTGCATTTGCAAATTGTTGGGGCGCCTCCATAATGGAGTCATGTTCTACCTTAGACAGGGTTTGTCCTAGTATGACTGAGAGATCCCTCTAAGTGACTTCGAATGTTAAGCCCAGTTTATGGAACCCTTTGATGCATTTGTCAGGATCTCCACAAGCTTCCCTAGTTCTGTTTTAATTTGACTCAGGTCTTGCATATTAAATGGAGTCTGAATTCTAGTAGGTCAACTAACTTCTTGAAGGGAGCATAATTCAAGGGGGTGGTGTCCAGCGGATGGCCCTGGGTAGGAAAGGGAAGGCTCCAGAGCCAGGACACTTGGATATAATGGGGTCAAAGGGTAGGGTTTGAGCTAAGCTCCACTCTAGGTTCCTCCAGGGCTTAAGCCCTGGGTAAACCCAATGAGGGGTCTCCCGAACCAACCAGATGGGGCAGCCTGATTATGGCTGCTATCATCACTGGATCAATTTTACAAGCCCAACAATGGTCTGGGTTGTTTCTTAGGGCTTGTACATAGGGGATTTCTGTCTATTTTCCCTGCTAGTGGCAAAACAAATCTAGTTGATAGAACATATGAAAATTTATGCTTCCACTTTCTGGTCAAGATTTCTGCTCCTGGAGCTTGTATTAAAACCAGGCTGTGATATAGAAAAATATTAGCCTTTTCCTTTTCAGGGTTTGGGGGTCAAAGTTTCAGTTCTCGAGGATGCCTCCGAAGGGTTTGTACTGTAGTATGGAGATGTGATTATCCATCTGTGAAGATAGAACAAAGGAGAAAAAAAAGGAAAAAGAAGGTATCTCCTTTTATTTCCCTATTATCCTTTCCTGAACAGGGCATCCCCCATTCATCCTTAGGGTTCCAGAATGAACCTGTCTTACTGGGTACCCAAATCTCTGTCCCATCTCATCACAATTACCCACTTGAGAACAGAGGAAATACCCAAGTGAAAAGGGGTCCCCTATTTCTCCTTGGAGTTTCAGAATGAACCGGTTTTACCAGGTACCCCTAAGCTTGCCTTCGTCTCTGTTCTAGTCTGTTCTGTGCCTGTAGCCTGGGAGCAGCCTTTATCTCTCTCTGTCCTATGGGTACTTTGTCTCTTGCACCTGCAGGCTTGGGCCAGCCTATATCCTTATCTTCATGACATTACAGTGACTCTCACATGGAGCATTCTTGCAACAAAATGATTATCTCTTTTTTTTTTTAATGATCCATTTCCCATGTTCTTTAAGTAGATGAGAAGCTTGTTTTTCAGCCAACTGCTGCAAGGGGCTGGACTTCCCTCCCTTTAAATATGACCTTGAAAGTCCTTATGCATATTGAGGAGGGTATGGAAGTGATTAGAGGAATGGAGAAAATTTTGTTTTTGAGGTTCCCTGTCCTCCTGGGGTAACATCCAGAACAAATGCTTGAGTAGACAGGACAATCCCTCTGCTACAGGAGAAAGTGGGAGGAAGCGTGAGGAATACTGCTGGAAAGCCTTCATATGCTCACATAAACAGCAGCCCTGGGATTCAAAATAGCAGTGTTTATTTGCCCTCTTGACAAACAGAGGAATTTTTGGAGAACTTGGAGCTTGGGATAAGAGCTCACAAATGGCAAAGGAAGAATTTTCTCTCCTCCCAAAGGGGTGCTAACTCAAAAAAAGCAAGTAGGTGAGATCCTTAAAGAACCACAAAATGATGTTCTATGCAGTCATTAAAAAATGCTTCAAAAGCCACCAAAAACTTGATCCTGGAGCATAACAAAGATGAAAAGTGTATGGTAAGTCATAAGGAGCTGACAGAACTGGGGTTCTGATTAGTGTCTATCCTGGCAACAAGCCAACAGACATCTGCAAGGGAGCCTGTTTCTCTGCTGCTGTACAAATGCAACAAGAACCATGGGTGCACGAATAACAGGGAGTGTGTGTTTAAGGTAGAGAAGGAACTTGCATGGCATACAAAGTGAAAGAAGAGAAAAGGCATACTTGCCCCTGAGGCAGTGTGGTGGGCACACAGGCCATTTCAGAATACACATAGAGAAAACAGAATAGGTGGTGTGGGTTTTGGGGAAAAAGCCAATTATATTTGAAAAAGCAGAGGAAATTGCAGACATTGCACAATCTTAGGCTTTAGCCCTACCAGTCTCATGAGCCTCCTGTCTAGGAGGGCCATTAGTATTTCAGGTCTACATGGTGTGGACTCCAAGGTCCTTCCCCCTCCCGCCATAAGCCACCTGTCAGGGTAAGCTGAGAGATCAGCCAGGGGGTGCAGAGCCACTGTGGCTGAGAGTAGTTGTTCTGGGGATTCGTTAGTAAGCAGGAGAGTGAAAGGGGAGAAGAAAACTGCGTACAGGTCTCCTTCTTCTCCAGCCAAAGAAGGAGAGGCATAGAGATTTCTTATCACTGGGGAACGTATCCAAGCCATGTGGCATCAAACTATGTTAGCAGCAATGAATCTGTATCGGTCTGCAACAACTTGATTCTTGCCTCTTCAAAGGAAAGAATTTGTCTGGGGGGCATAAGCCAGAGTGAGAGACCAAGGCAAGTTTTTGAGCAGAAGTGAGAGTGTATTAAAAAGTCTTAGAGCAGGAACGAAAGAAAGTAAAGTAACTTGGAAGAGGGCCAAGTGGGCAACCTGAGAAATCCAAGTGCCCTGTTTGACCTTTGACTTGGGGTTTTATATGTTGGCATTCTTCTGGAGTTTTGTGCGTCTCCTCTCTTGATTTTTTCTTGGGGTGGGCTGTCCACATGCACAGTGGCCTGCCAGCACTTGTGAGCGGCCACATGCACAGTGTATTTACTGAAGTTGTGTGCATGCTCACTTGAGGCGTTTTTTCTCAAGTGTTCATAGAGGAAGGTCATACACCAGTTCAACTATGCCATTTTGCCTCTTAGTGCATGATTGAGCCTGCTTGCCCAGCTCCTTATTGGGAAGCTGTTGGCCACCAGCTTCAAGTGTTTTCTGTATATTGGGAGACTGCCCTTCTCTGGCACTGGCTGCAATCAATTATTATTTTAAAGAGACTGCTTAACAACTACCTGACCATCACCTAATGGTTGCCTGATATTACTGGTGGGGGATGGGCTTTTCTTCTGATGTTCATGTCTGCCTAACTACCTACGCTAACACTCCCACCTCAGCCTCCTGAGTAGTTGGGACTGCAGGCTTGTGCCACTATGCCTAGCTAATTATTATTATTATTTTTGTTTTTAATAGAGATGAAGTTTCCCTATGTTGTCCAGGCTGGTCTCAAACTCCTGAGCTCAAGCAATCTGCCCTCTTCAGCCTCGTAAAGTGCTAGGATTACCACTGCTTCTGGCCAGAAGTCTTCAAGAGAGGCAAATTTTGATTCATTGAGTCTTTTGGAAGGCTCTGCATGATAATCAAAATCTACATTCCATTGTTCTTGAGGAATTCAGAATTTCTTCTTTTCCAGTCCACTTCATAAGTGAACAGTATTGTCTAGGTTAAAACTTCCTTACAATGACCACTGTAATTCTACATTATCTTTGAACTTCAAATTAACAAACTAATGATGTACCTCAAGGAGCTAGAAAAGAGAACAAAACAAAACCAAATTTAGTAGAAAGAAAGAAATAATAAAGATCAGAGCAGAAGTAAATGAAATTGAGACTAAAAAATACAAAATATGAACAAAAAGGTTTTTTGGAAAAATTAAATTAACAAACCTTTAGCTAAACTAAGAAGAAAAGAGAAAAGACCCATGTAAAAATCAGAAACAAAAAGAGGGAGTTAACAAATGAGACCACAGAAATACAAAGAATCATTAAAAACAATAACAAGTAATGAGATCAAAGCTGTAATAAAAAGTCTCCCATCAAAGAAAAGTCTAGGATCTGATTGCATCAATGCTAAGTTCTGTCAAACTTTTAAAGAAAAAACTCAAACTCTTCAAAAGAAATGGGAGAAGTGGTAATACTTCCAAACTCTTTCTCCAAGGTCAGCATTACCCTGATACCAAAACTGGACAAAGACACAAGAAAAAAAGAAAGTGTTAGGCCAATATTTCTGATGAACATAGCTGTAAAAATCCTCATCAAAATGCTAGCAAACCAAATTCAACAATACATTAAAAAGAGCTCACGCCTGTAATCTCAACACTTTCTGAGGCTGAGGCGGGCAGATTATGAGGTCAGGAGATCAAGACCATCCTGGCTAACACGGTGAAACCCCATCTCTCCTAAAAATACAAAAAATTAGCCAGGCAAGGTGGCGGGTGCCTGTAATCCCAGCTACTTGGGAGGCTGACGCAGCAGAATGGCGTGAACCCGGGAGGTGGAGCTTGCAATGAGCCGAGATTGTGCCACTGCACTCCAGCCTGGGTGACAGAACAAGATTCTGTCTCAAAAACAAAAACAAAAACAAAAAATCATTTAGCATGATGAAGTGGGATTTATCGAAGGGATAAATATTTCCAGAGTAATAACAATCTCTGGCTTCCAAGGCATGTTTACTACTTAATAATTATTTAATCAAGTTTGACAATATTCTTTGCTCAGAAAGCCTGATCACACAGAAAGATGAAAATATCCATAGAGAATTGTTTCCCAATAGCCCCTTTCAAGTGAGTTATTGGAAGGTAAGTGGATAATAGATTTATATAATTGTACTTTTTTGTTGGTAAAATTCGGGAAAATAAACATTTTACATTTATTTATTTCTTTAAGTAAAATAATAATTTTACTTAAAGAAAGTCCTCCAAACTAAGTAAGTTTCAGGTCACATAAAACCTGAATTTGTCCATGCTCACAACTGTGCCTGCAATTGTTTATTGAGGGAAAAAAACATGTTAAAAAAGCATCACGCAGTGGTCAAGGAAAATCTCTTTTCTTTGCTTTAATGGAATTACAGCTCTCCCTCCTGCTTATCTTACAGTCTTCGCAGGTGGGCATTGTTTATGTATACTCCCACGCTCTCTCTTGTCATGGGCTAATTTTTTCTTGATCCTGTTTGTTATGTTCCGAATATACTCCCTCCTTTCTAAAATCCACCAGCCACTCCCATTCTGTAATTCAACTCATTTCTCTATGATTTTCACTCTTGAACTTAGTCTCCTTATCTGTAAATCTACTCTAGTCTAATTCCTTAACCCATTTCCTGTTTGCCCCAAGAATATTCTTGTTCTCTTGTCTCTAATTCTAATGTAATATCATATACATTCCTGTTACATTAGGATTAGAGACAAGTTCTGTTTAGAAATAACTCCATGAACAGTTTTTATATTTTATTTTCACATTGAAAAATCAGTCAGATTTGCTTCAGCCTCAAAGAGTGTGTTTCTGTAAAATTCAATGAGTGCTGGCAGCAAGCCACACTTTTTTTTTTTTCTAAACAGGAAATGGGTTAACATACACGTGGACAAACATTCTCTGGCTTATTTCCTGTAAGCCTGCTTCTCTGATTAACTTGTACTCTTTGACTACCACCTCTTTATTACCCCACCTTGACCTCTAATCTATGATTCTACCACGTTGTCAGTGTATTTCACCCACTTTATGTCATCACTCCACTCCTTACCCAGCTAAAATGCTTATGGTCACAGAGTCAATTTTCAAAGGATAGTAATCAGTCCTTTGCATACACCCTTGAACCTCACACTGTTTTATGAATGGCAAAACCAAAACCCTGGTTAACTCCAATTCTCTTGCTAGTCCACATCTGAACCCAGGGATCCAAATGTGGTTTACGAATGTCTTCCCTTAACCTCACTTCCACCTGCAAATTACCATGTGTTTTTTTCTCCTTTTACAGAAAAAGAAAAAATGCAACAGCCTCATAGCAGAAGTCTAAATTTTTATGAATGAAGTTAAATGATTTTTCAGAGTGTCTTCAAAATAATCTGGTAAGGTAGGGACAGAGGGAGTGGGGAAATAAATGAACAACATTGGCTATCAGGTAAAAACAACTGAATGTGGGTGATGGGTTTCATTTTTTGTTAATTCTTACTTTTATATGCTTGAAATCTTCCATGATAAAAATGTCAAGTGTCTATAATTGCTGTCTCCAGTTTCCTCTCTTTCAAGCTACAAACCTACTCTGATCAAGCTTTTACTTTTAACACTGCTGAAACTATTGCTCATCCTAGTCACAATAATCTTTATATTGCTAAAATCCATGATCAATTCTTAGTTCTCACTTTTTCCTATTAATAGTGTTTGATGGACCATCAAACTCTGCTTTCCTACGTCACACCTTGGTGATCACTTCGTGTTTCCCTTTCTTCAAGTGGATTCTAGTACGGGCATAATTGTATTAGTCTGTTCTCACGCTGCTAATAAAGACACACCCAAGACTGGGTAATTTATAAAGGGAAGAGGTTAATTGACTCACAGTTCACAGGGCTGAAGAGGCCTCACAATCATGGTAGAAGGCAAGGAGGAGCAAAGACACATCTTACCTGGCAGCAGGCAACGAGGGCATATGCAGGGGAACTCCCCTTTATAAAACCATCAGATCTCGTGAGATTTATTCACTGTCATGAGAACAGCACGAGAAAGACCCACCTCCATGATTCAGTTGCCTGCCACCAGGTCCCTTCCACGACATGTGGGGATTACTGGAGCTAAAATTCAAGATGAGATTTGGGTGAGGACACAGCCAAACCATATCAATCACAATTTCTTTTTTTTTTTTAATTTTAATAGTTTTTAGGGGTACAGATGGCTTTTGGTTAAATGGGTAAGTTCTTTAGTGCTAATTTCTGAAATTTTAGTGTGCCTGTCACCCAAGCAGTGTACACTGTACCCAGTATTCTCTTACCTCTTACCCCCTCCAAACCTCCCCCACTGAGCCCTCAAAGTCCATTAATCACTCTTATGCCTTTGTGTCCTTATAGCTAAGTTCCCACTTATAAGTGAAAACATACAATATTTGGTTTTCCATTCCTGAGTTACTTCACTTAGAATAATGACTTCCAGCTCCATCCAAATTGCTGCAAAAGACATTATTTTGTTCCTTTTTATGGCTAAGTAGTATTCCATGGAGTATATATACCATATTTTTATTATCAACTCTTTGGTCAGTGGGCACTTGGGTTCCATATTCTTGCATTTGCAAATGGTGCTGCTATAAACATGCATGTACATGTGTCTTTTTTAATATGACTTCAGTAGTTGGATTACTGGATTGAATGGTAGTTCTACTTTTAGTTCTTTAAGGAATCTCCATACTACTTTCTATAGTGGTGGTACTAATTTACATTCCCATAAGCTATGTAAAGATGTTCCCTTTGAACCACATCCATGCCAACGTCTATTGTTTGTTGATTTTTTAATTATGGCCATTCCTGCAGGAGGAAGCTGGTATCTTCTTGAGGTTTAATTTGCATTTACCTGATGATTAGTGACAAGCATCACAATTTCTTAGTCTTCCTTTTATCTCACCAACTGCTCCCTTCCAGTCTCCTTTGCTGATTTGTTCTCTTTTCCTTGACCTACTAACAGTGCAGTACTCAGGTACTTCTTCTCTGCACTGCATTCTTGCTTCTCTTCTTGCTCTCTTCTCTGCACTGCATTCCTTAGTGATCTCTTTCAATCTTGTGCCATCTAATGGCTGAAAATGCCTCTGTTATGTGGACCACTCACAGATTTATATCTTTAGCTGAGACCTCTCTCCAGAATTCAAGACTTTTATGTACAACTGCCTACTTGACATCTCCACTTGGGTATTAAATAGGCTTGTAAAACTTAACAACTGGACTCCTTGTATTTCCCCTGAGTGCTGCTCCACCCAAAGCCTTCCTCATTCAGTTTATGGCAACATCTTTCCAATAGTTTAGATTAAAAGTCTTGGATTATTCTTGGTTCCTTTATTATTCCCTCAAAACCTACATTCAATCATTTGGTAAATCCTATAGCTCTACTTTCAAAGTATTTCTAGATTCTGACCTTTTTTCTTTACCTTGACTTCTATCACACTAGTCTGGACCAACTCTATTTCTCACCTAAATAACAACAATATCCTCTGTATTCATTTCCGGGGGATGCCGTAACAAAGTACTGCAACTTGGGGGACTTTTAGCAACAGATTTTTTTGGTTTTTTCTTTCACAGTTCTGGAGGATAGAAGTCCAAAATAAAGGTGTTAGCAGTGCCATGCTCTCTTTGAAGGATCCAGGAACGATAGAGGTTCTTCTTTCTAGATCTGGTACATCGAGTGTCAGTGACATCAGGGATTTCTTGGCTTGTAGATACAACATTTCCGTCTATGTATCCACCTTCACATGGATTTTTTTTTTTCCCTGTGTCTGTGTTCAGGTGTCTCATTCCTTTTTTTGAGATGGATTCTTGCTGTCACCCAGGCTGGAGTGCAGTGGCATGATGTCGGCTCACTGCAACCTCCACCTCCTGGGTTCAAGTGATTCTCCTGCCTCAGCCTCTCGAGTAGCTAGGATTATAGGTGCCCGCCACCATGCCCAGCTAATTTTTGTATTTTTAGTACAGATGGGGTTTCACCATATTGGCCAGGCTCATCCTGAACTCCTGACATCAAGTGATCCACCTGTCTCGGCCTCCCAAAGTGCTGGGATTTCAGGCGTAAGCCACCATGCCCAGCTAAAATGTCTCATTTCTTATAAGGAAACCAATTGTTAGATTAGGGTTCACCCCAACCCGGTATGACCTCATCTTAATTTCCAAATGAGGCCACATTCACAGGTTCCAGGTATACATGAATTTTGGAGGGTAGCTATTCAACCCAGTGTT
>NW_012122487.1:987103-999803 GCF_000951035.1 Colobus angolensis palliatus
TCCTTCCTTCCTTCCTTCTTCCCTCTTTCTTTCAAAACAGGGTCTTGCTCTGTCACTGAGGCTGGAGTGCTGTGGTGTGACCACAGTTCAATCTCAACCTCCTGGGCTCAAGTGATCCTGTCATTTCAGCCTCTCAAATAGCTGGGACTACAGGTACATATCATCATACTTGGCTAATTTTTATATTTTTTGTAGAGACGTAGAGGGTTTCTCTGTGTTGCCCACGCTGGTCTCAAACTCCTGGGTTCAAGTGATCCTCCTGTGTTGGCCTCCCAAAGTGTTGCGATTACACGTGTGAGCTGCCATGCTGGGCCTGATGGTTCTCCGCTTTTTAAAAAATTGTTATCTTACAGTATATTCTCAACACCATAGTCTGAGTGATCTTTTAAAATACAAGCCAGATTATATCACTCTTCTTTATACTTATTTAAATAAGTATACTCAGAGTAAAATTTTAAAACTTATGTGGAGTTACCATGTGGTCCAATAATTCCACTCCTAGGTTCTTACCCAAGAGAAATGAAAAATATACTTGTACAAGAATGTTTATAATAGAATTATCTGTAATAGTCAAAGAGTGGAAACAATCCAGGTGACAAATGAATAAACAAAGTGTGGTATAGCCATAAAATGAAATATCATTCAGCCCTGAAAAGGAACAAAGTACTGATACATGCTACACTATGGATGAACCTTGAGAACATTATGTCAGACGAAGAAGCCAGACAAAGAAGGCCATATATTATATGACTCTTTTTATAGAAAATGTCCAAAATAGGCAATTTCATAGAGACAGTGAGGAAATCTGTGGTTTCCAAAGGCTGGGGGATGGGGACTTGAGGAGTGGTTGCTAATAGATATGGTGATTTTGGAGAGTGATGAAAATACTCCGTAGTTGGACTGTGATGACAGTAGCACACCTTTGTGAATATATCATAAACTACTGAATTGTATACTTTATAAACTTTATGATATGTGAATTATATCACGGCTATTAAAAAAAAAACAAGGACTCCCCCGAAACATCTCCAAACCTTTCAGTGATTTTTATGATTATACATGTCTCTTTTACTTTATTTCCTACTACTCTTTCACTGGATCATTTACTTCCATCACACTAGCCTCCTTGCCAGTCTTCAGGCATGCAGGTGCTTTCCCAATTTAGGGATGTAGAATTGTCTTCTCTAGCTGGAATCTTCTTCTTCAAAGACAAATTCTCTCATCGTCATATGTCATCTTCTGATACTGACTACCCCATTTAATGTTGTTTGCTTCCTTGATGATCACACTTACGTACACTAGTTTTATTTTTTCATCTTCACTTTCAAATATACTATATAATTTACTTATTTCTTTTTTTTAAGCTATTATTTTATTCCTCCCTCATGCTAAGATACAAACTCTTTAATGGTGTGAATCTTTGTGTGTTTTGGTAATTTATGTATCTTATGTACTTAGAACAATGCCCGGCCCATAGTAAACATTTTATGCATATTTTTAATAAACAAATGATGGATTTCCTTTCAAATAATATACTCTTATGGAGATATTATACAATGGTGATTGCTACATAGCAGATGAATAAATGAAATAAACAAATATCATTTTTGAATACTTTAAAGTTGACATTTTGTCCCTTTTCTGACCCAGGCAAGATGGGTTAGAGTTCCCTGGTGCAATTTAATGCTATAAAAGATATCACTCTCATGTAAAAGTTAAACAGCATAGAAAGCATGGAATCAGGGACAAACTATGGATTTAAATTCTGGTTATGCCACTATTATTATGTGTGGCTTGGGCAAGTTACATAACATCCCAAGCTTTAGTTTTCTCATCTATAAAATGGGGAAATTAGTAGTATCTGCCTCAAACAATGTATTGTGGGAACAAAAATAGTTAACACCTGTTAAATGAATACCATACTATGTGGCACATGGAAAGTGTCAAATTAATCTTAGCTATTGTTTATGCTTAGCACAGTTATTTTAATACTTACCATTAATCTTTCTTTCCCTTTTCACGATGATGGCAGAGTTAATTATTTACAAATATTGAATAAGCCATTTATATTGCTGATGTTGAGGAATAAGAGAAACGTCCAATGTTGAGAGAGAGTGCAAGAGAATGTATATAATCCATACAGAATTAAATTTGTGTCATGGTGGGGTACTCTATAATGGTTTTGCTGTTCAGTATAGAGCTTGGGTATTCTCAAATTTAATCTTCATGAATTAAGCTATTCAAAACCAACTACAAATGTGCTTGATATGTAGTAATGTGTTATGTTTCCAAGGCATACATTTACCTTGTGGTGTTATGAATTTGTTGTATAGGAGGCATACTAAGCTAATAAGTAAGCCTAGATGCCCATTCAGTGTAGAATCTATGTGGTCTTGTCTTCCTAACTCTCATGAAGTAATAGTACAAATAGTATTTAAAAGTAATTCATTTCCTTATTTTCTACTCCCTCTGATTAATTTGAATAATCTTAACAATTTTTAAAGTAATACCTATATGAAAAACTGCCAGTAGTGGTGGTAAAAGTAGAGAAATAGTTCAATGAAATTCTAAAACTTATGAATATAAAATGGTAAAACCATCTCAGAAGGCAGAGCTCCAAAATGATAAAACTCTACTCTTCTTAAAAGACAAATTCAAGTATTTGAAATATACTTTTAAGTTAGAAAAATTAATATTATTCAACTTTAGAAAAAAGTAATAAACTAAACTAAAGGAAAATAAAATAGGACTTCTACTTTCAGGAAGATGAAGTAAGACGTACTTTTCCTTAGTCCTCTAGTTAAGCACAGCTAAAGACCTTGGATGTTATACATAAAACAAACATAAGAAGATTTTGAAATGTGGAGAGAAGGAAGAAGACCAGGTCAGAAACTCAGGAAAGGAAAAACACAATGATGAGTTTCCTAGGTTTTCTTTTTGACTCCTATATTCCAGGCCTGGAGCTGAAAACCCAGCAGCTGGAAATACCAATGGGCACAGATTTGAAAAAAAAAAAGAAGAAAAAGAAAAAAAAAGGCTCCCAGAAAAGCTTCCTTTCTCTAGCTAAAGGACCAAGTAAGCAGCAGCCTAATAAGACAAAATTGTTAGATAACAGCTGCCCTACTCCAGCCAAACACCACAGAAAAAAATGTCAACCCAGCTCACCGGGTTTTTCAGCTCCAGGCCTGGGATATATAGGAGTCAAAAAGAAAATAAAAGAAAAAAAAATGTCATCCCAACTCCCATCTTCACTAGCAAAGGCTCAGTGGGGAGCCTAGACTTTCATTTTTGCTAGGCTGTAATCAGACTGTGTAGGTAGACAGCATAGTCATCCCACCTGCTATTAATAAGCCTTCCTCTTTTTTGGTGTCAATGGACACAGAACTCCTGGTGCCAACCTGAAGTTACAAGGTGCTCCCATCCTTGGGTGCCAACAAAGGCCAAGTGGGAGAACTTGTTACTTCTATCTCTGTCTGTTCTTCAACCTCCACCTGCACTTGTACTCCCCAACCCTTACTCTGCTACAGCAATGCCAAGAAAGCTAGCTAAAATAGAAGGGTTAAGGAAGATCCAGAGTCTCATCACATAAGACAAAAATGTCCAGGTTTTAATTAAAAGTCACTTATTCCAAGACTAGAATCTCAAGCTGAATAAAAAAGACAGTAACGGATGCCAAAGCAAGACATCAGAGAGTTAGAAATAGCTGATGAAGATTTTGAAGCAACCATGATAAAAGTTACTCCATGGGTTATGACACATGGATTTGAAAAAAATGGGGATGAAAAAGAAAGCCTCAGTAAAAAAAACAGAAAGTCTAAGCAAAGAAATAAAAGATATAAAGAAAAACCAAATGAAAATCTTAAGAATTAAAAAAACACAATAATCAAAGTTAAAAGGTCAGTGGATGGAGTCACCAGTAGAATGGAGGAGACTGAGGAAATAATTATTGAGCTGGAATATAGAACAATAGTGCAATTTGATGCCCAATTTGAATAATATAGTGAAATAGACTAAAAAAAAAAAATAACAGACCTCAGGGACCTGTGGGCATATAACAGAAGATTACACATTCCTGTCATCAAAGTCTCCGAGGAGAGGAGACATAGGGCAGGGCTGAAAAGGTACTTGAAATAATAGCCCCAAACTTCCCAAATTTGACAAGAGATATGAATTTACAGATTCAAGAAGCTGATCCAATCCCAAATAGAATAAAGCCCCCAAATCCATGCCAAGTTACATTATAACTAAATATCTGGAAACTAAAGACAAACAAGAAAATCTCAAAAACAGCTATTGAAAAATGATGCCTTACCTATAGGAGGAAAAATTAAAATGACCAAACATTTCTCATAAAAAACCATGGCAGGAAGGAAGTGGCACAATATTTTTCTAAGTGCTAAAAGAAAAGAATTGTCAACCTAGAATCCTATATCCAGTAAAAATGTACTTCAGAACTGAAGGGAAAATTAAGACATTCTCGGTTAAAGGGAAACTAAGATAATCTGTCACTAGCAGACCTACTCTTTTTAGGCTAAAGGAATTTTTCTAAACAGAAAAGAAATGATGAAAGAAGGAGCCTTAAAACAGCAAGAAGGAAGAAAGAAGATACTAAGCAAAAATATGCATAAATGTAATTAGTTTTCCTTTTCTTCTTAAATTTTGTTATGTTTACCAGATTAAGCAAAAGTTATAACACTGATTGATGTGGTTCTAAATATATGGGTAGGAAATAGTTACAATAATTATACTACAAATGGGGAAGGGTAAGGGATAATATAAAGAGATGAGACTTCCGTATTTCACTCAAAATAATAACACAAGAGACTGTGATGAGTTATGTACATATATGTAATATCAAGTATAATTTAATATCACTAAAAAAAGCTATACAAAGAGATATGCTCAAAAACACTGTACCTAAATTAAAATAAAGTTTTAAAATAGTCAAGTAACCTGTAGGGAAGCAAGAAAAGGAAAACTAAAACAAAAACTAGAGAAAACAAATAGAGGAAAACAACAACAAAAAACCTCAGGGTTAAGTCACAACACTATTCTAACTACACAAATTAAAAGACAGATTGTCAGAGCGGATTTAAAAACATGACCTACTATATAATAAACTTACTTCAAACGTAATGATATGAAGTTGGAGCTTGTTAAAAAACTAAACATGCAACTACCATATGACCCAGCAATTTCACTTCTGGGCATTTACCTCATAGAAATTAAGACATGTAACACAAAAAACCTGTACATGAATATTTATAGCGACTTTACTTACAGTAATCAACAACTGGAAACAAATGTCCTCCAACAAGTGAATGGTTACACATATCCATACCATACAATACTGTTTAGTAATAGAAAGGAATAAAAGTATTGATACAGGCAACAATCTAGGTGAACCTCCATAGAGTTATGCTAAACAAAAAAGTCAACCCCGAAATGTTACATACTGTATGATTCTATTTTATATAACATTACTGAAATGATGAAAGTATAGAAATGGAGAAAGAATCAGTGGTTACCAAGATTAAGGAAGGAGTGAGGGAAGAAGGAAAGTGATTATGACTATCAGATAACAACTTCAGGGATCCTTGTGGTGAATGAAATGTTCTGTATCTTGACTACATCAATGTTAGTATCCTGACTTTTAAACTTTATAAAAGCTTTTCTTTTCTTTTTTTGTCTATGACAGTCTACCATTGAATGTACTATAGTTTTTCTATACTAAATATACTAAAGATGTTACCATTGGGAGAAACTGGGTAAAGGGCACCCAAGATCAGTTGATTATTTCTAAGACTTGCATGTTAGCAATTATCTTGAAATGCAAAGTTGAATTAAAAACATTGAAATCAACTTAAAATGTCCTAAAAAGCTGATTAATATTTTCTCTGGGTGGTAAGAGTAAAGGAAATTTAAAAATTTTTCTTGTGACTTATATGTATCTTTCAAATTGTCTATGACCACCAGGAATTACTTTTATAGTAAAAAAAAAAAAAAAACCCATACAAGTATTATTTATGGGAAAGGATAACCCTGAAATTTAAGGAAAGTATGTGAAATACATTGCTAGCTCTGGTTTATCACATATATATATATATTTTTTTTGAGATAGGCTCTGGCTCTCTCACCCAGGCTGCAGTGCAGTGGTGCTATCTTAGCTCACTGCAACCTCAGCCTCCCAGGCTCAAGACATCCTCTCGCTTCAGCCTCCTGAGTAGCTGGGACTACAGGCACCTGCCATCATGCCCAGCTAATTTTTGTATGTTTTTGTAGAGATGAGTTTTTGCCATGTTGGCCAGGCTGGTCTTGAACTCCTGAGCTCAAGCAATCTGCCCACCTCAGCCGGCCTTGGCCTCCCAAAGTGCTGGGGTTATAGGCAAGAGCCACCCTGCCTAGCCTTATACACAAACTACTTAATCACTAACAGCATTATGTGACAGCCTTTACAGGTTAGTGCATTAGAACCTAATATAAGTTAAACCCTACTGACCACCATCGTGATTCCATTGTCTAAATATCCAAACTCTAGATGAATTGACTTCAGCATCTGGGATTGTACTTAGTCATCACATGCTGTTTCTTCAATAAGCATACCCACTCACCCCCCTTAACCCAACCACATTCCTTCATACAATCACATACCCTTAGTTGGTGGAAAATAACTATGGTATAACATTAAATTACTGGGTTCAGCTTTCAGTTTCCAGGCTATTCTGCTAATTTACTGAATTACTGCCAAGGATTCTTTGACAGGAGATGATTCCATCTTTTTTCTTGGCAAAAAGCATTTATTTTTAAAATCAAAGGGCATGGTTTACTCTATATTCTGGTAATTGTTTCCATTAATTTATATCTGTATCACTGCTACTGACATAAATAATTGCTGTTATACCAATAAATGTTCTTTTATAGATAATCTTTATCATTTTATCTTTAGTTGCTTTTAATTTAAGCTAAATTAATTTCATTCCTCCAGCTTGGAACTTATTTTGTTTTCTGAATCTAAGTATTTAAATGTTTCTATAATTTGGTAAAGATTTTCATTCAATATATTTCCTTCAAATATTGCCCACCAATCCTCCATTTTCTCTGTTCTTTCTGTCTGGCACTCTTAATAGATTTTATGTCAGTCCTTCAGTCCTCTCACATCTTCTCTCTCCTCTCTGCTCTCCTCCTCTCTCCTCTCTTGCATTCTGGGTAACTTCTTCAAATCCATTATCCAGTTAACAAATTCTCTCTTCAGTTGTGTTCAATCTGATGTTGAACCCTTTCAATGATTTTTATTTTTAATGTTTTTTTCACATCTTCAATTCTATTTTGTTTTCTAAAGTATATTTTAAAAACATATATATATATATATGTTTTTTTTTTTTCTTTTATCACGTTTTCATTTCCTGCTTTGACATCTTACCCCTTACCTGGAAATTTGAGCTGGTAATTCCATCTCTTCTTCTGCTAACATTTGTGCATGGAAGATTGTTCCCTTTGTAGTTTTGTATTTTGGAAGACAAGTTCATTTTAAGAAGTGTTTTACCTACAGAAATCTTGTGTAGTCTGGGTTTTAGGTGAATTCTTTAGAAACATTTTGCTTCTGTTTGTTTCTTCCTGGCCTCACAAAAATACTACCAATTTGTAACCAGTTATTTAGTTAATTTCTTAGCTGAAGGTACTCATATCATGTAACTAAATTAAATACCAAACCCACTTGAAAGCAGGCTTTTACACAAAATAATTTCTCCCCACCCAAAGCTACTATGGTAATATAAGTGTTGTCATCTCCCTTTGCAGTATTTTCTAGGATCTCCTCGCCATCAATCTATAGCTCTTCAAATGATCCGATTCTGTGTAGGGATTTCAATTCTGAGTCCTTATTTTCTTACTCTCAAAAAGTCTTGTCTCCATCAGGGAGCAGCTGGTATAACCCAAATCTTGATTCCTAATATCAGAAGCTCCTTCTTATTCTCTTAGTGCTGTTTTTCAGTTCCCACTTGTTTTGGGTCACTTGGGAATTATTTCACTTTACTGAACTCTCAGCTGTGGACTTAACAGAATGTTTGCTACATTTTGTCCAGCATTTCTAACCTCCTGTAGTGAAAACATTTTATATTTTCTAGTCTTCCATATTCCTGGAAAAGACAGTGATTTTATGTGTGTGTGTGTTTTAAATTTGGAGGGGAGAAACATGACTAATTTAAACTTTTTTTTCAATTTATGGTGGTTTTAATTTATTGCCTTATGTTTAAAAATGCAGTCTATTTGATACAGGGAGGGGGCAGGGAAGTGCTACGCCCATCCTGTGCCTGTAACACACCCCCCCCCCACCAAACCCTAGCGGGCACACACACAGGCAACTGGACGCTAAGACACTCCATTCCTCTTCTGACTCACCACCCATTTGCTGAGAGCTACTTTCATGGCTCAGTAAAACCTTGCACTCATGCACTCATTCTCCAAGCCCACGTGTGATCTGATTTTTCCGATACACCAGGGCAGGAACCCAGGATACAGAAAACTCTCTGTCCTTGCAATAAGGTGGAGGGTCTAATTGAGCTGATTAACACAAGCTGCCTGCAGATGGCAAAACTAAAAGAGCATACTGTAACACACGCCCACTGGGGCTTTAGGAGCTGTAAACAACTCTAGACACTGCCAGGGAGTCGGAGCCCAAAAAATGCTCCCCCTAGAGGTTTGAGCAGGGGGATACCAAAGAAGTGAGCCACACCCCTGTCACATACCCTATGAGAAGGATAAGAGAACACTTCTCCCATTTCATATTCACTAAGGAATAATGAGTAGGTCAAAACTTAATGATAATAGCTATAAGCAATTCTGGATATTTTCCACCATAAAATTAGAATCCCTGGATGTCTCTAGGACAGGTGGCAGCAATGTGAGAAGCTGAAAAGGACTTTCTTCTCCCAATGACTTTGTTCAATATTTTCCATCTCCTCTATCCAGAAGCATTTTCTTCTGTAACTTCTTTACGTATTATCAGTAAAGGATGTTTCTGAGTTGGGCCTGAAGATTTCTTTTTAAAATCTTGTGTCATATATTTCAGGATAACTTGTTCACAAAAGCCACGGATCATCGTTTTGCAGCAAGCCTAAGTATGCCTCCCCCAGACTCACTGGCAGCTGGAGTCTAAATATAGTATAGTCCATGTATCCACCTTCTGAAATATCCTGCAATTGAAGTCATCTAACAAAGCAGGCCCCATTCAATGCTACAGAAAGAAGCAGGAAATCCTCCAATCCTCCTTCCTTATTTGTAATCATTATACTTAAGGAGAAGACAACACAGCCTCATTTTCAGATAGCTGCGCATTTAGTTGAATTCATCTTTTCCACAATGCTTTTTTATAATGTTTACAATTTACCTTTTAAATTCTTTACATTTTGGTGGGAATTTGTTTTTATTCATACCGAAGGTTCGTTTTAAAATAAACAAGCATAATGTGTTGATATTTCTGTTCTTACCTTAATCATTTGCTTTTGTAACTGGTGAATTCAGTTCTGTTTAACAGCTCTTAAAGGCAATAAAAGAAATTTTCTATTCTATCCACACCTCCAGGCATTCTGGGTTCTATTCTGATAGATTCCAGAATAACCTAGAACAAGTTAAATTGATCCAAGAAAGTTACATATATGGATGTATTTTTAAAAACCTTGATGAAAACAGTAAATAAATGCAGGATTATGTTATTGGATTGAGAATACTTAGGTCAGAAAGTTCATAAGGGCACAAGTAACAATTCGTAATCTTAATTTAAGTCCTTCTAAGGATTGACTTAATTGGTTATGCAGAAAACTTGAAAGTGGATGGTATATGGTTATTGTCACAACATTTGTCATGTTGTTTTGGTTGTGTACAACTAGTTTTTATGTTCAGAGAATTCATAATGTCACAAACATGTGGTAAGGGTGAATGATCCACTATAGGAGCTAAAAATACCAGATACTTACTTTTCCTTCCTCTTTTGCAGGTAGGGCATAGGCATGTGACTTAAGACTCTGGAACTAAATGCTACCAGATGGGATCTGACTCATGAGCTACAGGAAACAAGGGTTTGAAGGGACACTAGCTTTGCAGGTGGAAATGGTAGTATCTGTGGAAGTGGAGGAAGCTGTTTTATCTCCAGACCAATTCTGAAACATGCTTCAGTGTGTCTTTCCTAGTGGTTTAGCCTTGAGCCTGTACTTCTATTCTTCCTAGTAGATTTTGTGAGCTATTGCAGTATCTGTTTAGTGAATTACTCTTTTGCTTAACTCAGTTGGAGATGGCACCTGTTCCTTGCCCATAGGAACCCAGACTGAGAGCTATTTCTTATACATTCTACTTCGGGATTTCAGGTGAACTTAACGTGTTGCCTCATTTCTACTTTTGAACACTGTAACATTTGTCATATTTTCCTTTTTTTTTTTTATTTCTAGCAGCTAGAAAACTCAAATTTGGAACTTGATCATAGCACAGAGTAATCTCTATAATCAGTAAAACTAGCTTACTTTTGTTTTTCCTCACTATTTTAAATTTATTTGTATTGTGATGGCATTGGCTGTAAATAGCCTATGAGAAAATGTCACAAGCTTCTCCAGGCCCATGTGGTTCCTTATAAGCTCATTTCTTCCTTGTGGCAAGCCCCTGAGACTCAGTTGTTCTCCTTTGCCCTTATAGCTATTATCCTTTTTTAAAAAAACTTCATACACCTGGCAAAGGAGGTTGAGGTAGCCTCCCTAGTCCTTTATTCCCTTTGATTCCTAATAAAGGCTCATTTATGGGTTTTATAGTTAATAATCATATGAAAAACTAGCAAAATACAAGTAGCCAAGAATCTAAAATGTGGCAATTTTGTGTGCCTCATGTCTGATTCTTTATGAGATAGTCAATCAAAGTGTCATTAGGATTCTGCATCCCTTTTCATTTTCAAGCTTCATTAATTTTCCTCCTGTGCTATTAAACTTAAAATTGTTTTTGTTATGAATACTAAAAAAATTTAAAAGGCTCAACTCTTCAAATTTTTAAATTGGAATTGTATTGGATAGTTTATATTAAGGAGAACTAACATTTTTGTAATATTGAGCCTTTCCATCTATGAAGATCTCTGTTTAGGTTGTCTTTGGTATCTTCTTTTTCTTTTGTGAATGTGTGTTTTGGTATTTTCTTTACAACTTTTGTTTTAGGGGTACATGTGCAGGTGTGTTACACTGGTAAACTGTATGTCATGGAGTTTGGTATATAGATTATTCCATCACCCAGGTAATGAGCCTAGTTCCTAAGAGGCAGTTTTTCAATCCTCACTCTCCTCTCACTCTGCATCCTTAAGTGGGACTTGGCATCAGTTGTTCCCTTCTTTGTGTCCATGTGTACTCAATGTTTAGCTCCCACTTGTAAGTGAGAATATGTGGTATTTGGTTTTCTGTTCTTGCGTTAGTTTACTTAAGATAATCTCCTCCAGCTACATCCATGCTGCTGCAAAAGACATTATTTTGTTCTTTCTCATGGCTGCATAGTATTGCATGGTGTATATTTACCTCTTTTTCTTTATCCAGTCCACTGCTGATGGGCATCAAGGTTGATTCCATGTCTTTGCTGTTGTGAATAGTGCTGTGATGAACATAAGCATGCATGAGTCTTTATGGTTGAACAGTTATATTCTTTTGGGTACATACCCAGTAATGGGATCGCTGGGTTGAATGGTAGTTCTGTTTTTAAATCCTTTGAGATATCTCCAAACTGCTTTCCACAGTGGCTGAACTAATTTACATTCCCACCAGCAGTGTATTAGGGTCCCATTTTCCCTGCAATCTCACCAGCTTCTGTTATTTTTTGACTTTTTAATAGTAGCCATTCTGACTGGTGTGATACAGTATTTCATTGTGGCTTTGATTTGTATTTGTTCAATTATTAGTGATGCTGAGCATTTGTGTCATATGCTTGTTGGCTGCATGTATATCTTCTTTGGAAAAGTGTCTGTTCATCTCCTTTGCTCTTTAAAAATTTTTTTTTCTTGTTAATTTAAATTCCTTATAGATTCTGGATATTAGACCTTTTGTCAGTTGCATAGCTTACAAATATTTTCTCCCATTCTATAGGTTGTCTGTTTAATCTGTTGATAGTTTCTTTTGCTGGCAGAAGCTCTTTAGTTTAATTAGGTCCCATTTGTCAATTTTTGTTTTTGTTGCAATTGCTTTTGGAGTCTTCCTGATGATACATTTGCCAGGGCCTATGTCTAGAATGGTATTTCCTAGGTTTCCTTCTAGGTTTTTATAGTTCTAGGTTTAACATTTAAGTCTTTAATGCATCCTGACTTGATTTTTGTATATGGTGTAAGGAAGGGGTCCAGTTTCAGTCTTCTGTATATGGCTAGCCAGTTATCCCAGCACCATTTATTGAATAGGGAGTCCCTTCCTCATTAATTGTTTTTGTCAAAGATCAGATGATTGTAGGTGCGCAGCTTTATTTTTGAGTTCTCTAATCTGCCCCACTGATTTGCGTTTGTTTTGTACTAGTGCCGATGTGGTTTGGCTCTGTGTTCCCATCCAAATCTCACCTTGAATTGTAATCCGCATAATCCCCACGTGTCAAGGGCAGGACCAGGTGGAGATAATTGGATGGGGGTGGTTTCCCCATGTTGTTCTCATGACAATGAGTGAGTCTCACAAGATCTGATAGTTTTATAAGCAGCTGGCATGTC
>NW_012122487.1:1000898-1001529 GCF_000951035.1 Colobus angolensis palliatus
CGTCCCTGTCTCACAACTTCAAAGAGAGTAGTGCTTCTCCCAACACAGAGTTTGAGATCTGAGAACAGATAGACTGCCTCCTCAAGTGGGTCCCTAACCCCCAAGTACCCTCACTGGGAGACACCTCCCAGCAGGTGCTGACTGACGTCTCATACAGCCGGATGCCCCTTGGAGACGAAGCTTCCAGAGGAAGAATCAGACAGCAACATTTTCCATTCTGCAGTATTTGCTGTTCTGCAGCCTCCGCTGGTGATACCCAGGCAAACAGGGTTTGAACCTCTGTTGCTGTAGTGAACCTCCAGCAAACTCCAACAGACCTGCAGCTGAGGGGCCTGACTGTTAGAAGGAAAAACAAACAGAAAGGACATCCACACCAAAACCCCATCTGTACATCACCATCATCAAAGACCAAAGGTAGCTAAAACCACAAAGCTGGGGAGAAACCAGAGCAGAAAAGCTGAAAATTCTAAAAATCAGAGTGCCTCTTCTCCTCCAAAGGAACGCAGCTCTGTGTCAGCAATGGAACAAAGCTGGACGGAGAATGACTTTGACAAGTTGAGAGAAGGCTTCAGATGATCAAATACCATGTGAATGGGACTGCATTCACAATATGGCTCTCAGCTTGGATGTT